>NC_087245.1:38590000-38730000 GCF_037042905.1 Lytechinus pictus
GTTGCAATAAAGATTGAATTGAATTTGAATCTCTTCCTTGTTCCCCGCCATTAAAATAGTTAATGAGGTGTCTGTACATGAAAGTATGTAAAGTAATCAATCATAACAACAGATATTATTATTGGCTATTTCATGTTTTCACAGTATATTATTGTATTGCATAGTAATATAATGATATATTATTGTCTTGCAATTTACCATCTTTGTAAGCTATTATGATGTAAATTTAAAGTGATTGCTAACCTAATGGGTTGCCAGGCCTGGTTATTATATTTTATGTTCTACATGATCTTTAATAAAGACATGATATACCACCACCAAAACAATGCACTTTCTTTACATTTGTTTGATTTATGTATCTGAATTAGTATATTGACCAATATGACATTGTTGGCGCCCATATGGCCGAATTACAGATTGTCAAGTATAAATTGGATTCTATAAATTCAATAAAAACGTTTCTGTACACATGGCAAGTCATCGTGGAGAAGCATGTGCTAGATAGAAGGTTCTATCACATGCATATTTTTCATGATGAATAAAAAAATCTAAACAACACAAACTAAGCAATTATCTTAGCATCGGCTCCTGACATCCTACAAGTAGCGATTGCTATCAATTACCTCATCAAATTACATGGATGTATTGACACCTACTTGACAAATAAAAAGTATGGAAGCTTGCTTACTGCTTGTCAGAGATATGGCCTTCAATTTTGTGGAGATCTCGACCAAACCAGCCAGCCGGTTTGAAGTTGAGAACGCTCTTATGCCCCGTCTTGTGATTGATGATCTCTAGCGTGCCGTACTGCTCTATCCAGAGTCTACCCACGATGAGATTATGAACACACATTAGGACGTTATGAAAGGTGTAGGATTCACCGTGTCTGTCAACAAAGAAACATGAAAAAGAAACGTCAGTAAGCTTTCAATGTGAACATGCCATTTTGTGATTGATGATCTCTTGCATGCCGTACTGCTCTATCCAGAGTCTACCCACAATGAGATTATGAACACACATTAGGACGTTATGAAAGGTGTAGGATTCACCATGTCTGTCAACAAAGAAACATGAAAAAGAAACGTCGGTAAGCTTTCGATGTGAACATGCCATTTTGTGAATGATGATCTCTAGCGTGCCGTACTGCTCTATCCAGAGTCTCTCCACGATGAGATTATGAACACACATTGGGACGTATGAAACATGAAGGATTCACTGTGTCTGTCAACAAAGAAACGTGAAAAGAAACATCAATTAACATTTCTATGTGAATAAGCCTGTGTAATCTGATAACAAAAAGAAAAGAAAATGTCAACAAAACAATCTACCTATTTTCAAATGCATTAGTTCCTGGGACTGTATATATTATTCCCTGGTATATCATTCCCTGGTAATGATTACATGCCATTTCTGTAAAACACAAAATGAAATTCACAAAGAGTGAACTAATGTTACCAGGTTGAGGAGAGACTTAATATAAATGTCACATGGTAAAGGTGGTCTACATAATATAGATTTGACATGAGTCCTTCTACCCCACAACATCACTGTTGCTAAGCAACTAATGTGGTTTCAGAATCAATAAATCTAACACATATAGAACGCTCGTTCATTTAATTGGTGAAAATTGACATCACACTTTGCATCAGCTCTCCCAGACATAAACAAAGTGGTGAGAAGGAGTCCTATCCCATTTCAAGAATCGTAAATCAACAAGATAAAAAGAGTCCTTTTTGTATCATATGTACATGGACTGACTGGGAGCTCGAGTAAAAAAACAAAATAAAAGGAATGATTTGATTCCCACCAAGGATTTTTTTTTCAATTCGAAGGCTACTTTTTTAGCTTACCAACCAACGACATCGCATTTAAAGTTTACGTTGATTCCTGTGTGAAATTCAGGGGGCTTTTCTAGAACAATTTTGCCAGGGCTCTTTAGAGGGGCAATTTGGGGGTCAAATTCACCTCCAAGTCCCCATGTAATTCACCCCCTGGTTCCAACATTGTACATTTTCATACACATACACTTTCCCATTTCTGTAGAGATAAAAAAAAGGTCATAAGGTTGTAGGCAGGGCTCCACACTAACCCTTTTTTTCTACTGGTCCGACCTAATCATGTCGGACCAGTATATACCCAGTTTTTCCATTTTTGACTTGACCGAACCTAATAATTTACTGGTCCCAAATAATAAAGAAAAATATTCAAAAAAGACTTAAGTTTATTTTGCTGTCTTTTAATGCTTATTGTTACCCCCCCCCCAAAAAAAAATAGTACACACACACACAATATAATTCATGAGAGCCATTTTTTGAGATGCCAGAGCCATTCTTATAATTTACAAAAGAGAAGAAAATATATTTCAGTTTAGATATAACAGTAAATCTGGCTATTTCTGAAAAGTTACTGGCCCGACAGCAAATTTTACCGGTCTGGGACCGTTGGACCAGTGCCAGTGTCGCGCACTGTCGTAGCATATTATTCTTTAATTGAAATGGAATACATGCACAGAATGCCCCAGTTTATTTGGTCCTCAATATGAACACGGCTTATAAATCATAAAAAGGCAATACACATCCAACACAATGATAGATCAAAGTGTATATGAGAGCAGTCATATCCTTTCAAATATTTTCCACTGAAATGTCAAATGGCACTGTGTGAAGGTATGTGGGTCAATATGTTACTCACTCCAAATACAAACATTGATTTATGTCCAGTCCATCATATAAACATGACATTAAAGGTCTACTATGGAGTCTATCAGGGTGCGATTGAATGTCACATACAGAGAATGTACAGAGGATCGACATAGAGAACGTCACTGTTTCATATAATGTGCACCCTTACCAACCCCCCTCCCACCCCCGTTCCAAGATTATTTTTGAAAAATAAATGGAGCCTTCTTCATGGCAAATTTCTCTCAATTTAATGTCATGA
This sequence comes from Lytechinus pictus, assembly GCF_037042905.1. Classification (NCBI taxonomy): domain Eukaryota; kingdom Metazoa; phylum Echinodermata; class Echinoidea; order Temnopleuroida; family Toxopneustidae; genus Lytechinus; species Lytechinus pictus. Next base: position 38,592,941 of record NC_087245.1, read on the forward strand.
CATTTGTTCCCCCCCCCCCTTCTTTTCAATGATCTTGGCACTAGGGAAGAAAATTACATGGGGATTCTGGGCAATTTCAGCCCCAAAATGCTCAAAATAACAGAGAAAAATTTAAAAGATTCCCCCAAAATCCCCATTCACTATAATGTTAAAGCAGATCTAGGTAGTAAACTGAAAAGTAGCCGCCGAACAATAAAATAACAATAAACAAATTATTTTTTCCCCGCTTCGCATTTTCATTAACATGGGAATATTACAGTATTGATGCTGGTACTACCATGAAAAGGGAAAAAAATTGAAAAAAACCCTATATTTAGTATGCGCATATTCATGTCCGTTTATTAGAAGAAACATTTGGGACTCGATTGCTTCATCATAATATTCCCCAAATAAGAAATTTCAAAGAAAAGCCTTTCCATTCTTAGCAAACATATTGAGAATTTCTGATTAAATCAACAGACTGGCAGGTATACGTCAGTATATCCATTACATCGAGAACAGAAGCTCTGGTTGTGCGAATACATTATATCTTCTTCAGAAATTCACTGGTAGAGTTATTGATTAATCCTTGCTTGCAGAAAAATGCAGGTACTGAGGCAGACTTTCAGAGGACAAAGAAGTAATGTCCTGTTCATTATTTCAACTCAACGCTGCATGTACAGGAAAGCAATCATATTTCTGATCACGTAAAAAAATACTGGTAGTTGTAACGCACTGTGGGAGAAACATAACACCACCACTTTGCTGGCTGCACCAATTTTTTTTTATAGAGAAATTGCAATGTTTTAAATAATTAAAATTCATATTAATTTAAAATTCATTTCAAATTCATATCCAGGAATGAATCTACATTAAGTGACAGCTGGCTTAAAGTGTAGTAAATGATTAGCTCATCATCAACACACAAACTGAAGTGACTGCACTTACTTTGGAAGCTTGATGGTCACGACGCCTTTGGGTTGGACCTCCATACTCTTTCCCCAGAACTTGAGCTTTGGATGGACAGCACCGTGGAACTCAAAGTGAGGCGAGCTGGCGTGGAAGGCACTGACGGGAGGATGGTGGGAGACCTGCTCTAACAGCATCTTGGTGTCAATGTCCTCTCTGTGAAAAGAACAAGTAAAACATCCACCGTTATTACTGGAGAACTGATCAGCCCTGGAAGATGGCTTCCTGAATTCTATTTTTGAAAATAGTCTGTAGGCCACTTGCCCTTTTTCATTTGTTCTTTAAAGATTCTAGATTTTTTCAAGATATATAGCTTGAAACGTGTATTATTTACTGTAATATTAACACTATCACTCTCTTCTCCCCCCTCTCCGAATCGCCCTTATCCTCCAGACTCTGACTTCTTTTTTCTCTTCTTTCAGCCTCCTCCTCCTCTCCTAATTCCTCTTCCTCTGTACCCTCCTCGTTTTCTCCAACCTCCTCTCAATTGTTTTTCTTCGCCTCCCTCCTCCAGCTCTTCCTCGTTCTTTCCTCCTCTACCTCTTTCTCCCCTTCTCTGCCTCCTTCTCATCCTTTCCCTCCCCCTCTTCCTCCCCTCCTCTCTCCTTCTCTTCTTTCCCTCCTCTCTTCTCCTCTCATCCTCTACCTCCTTTCCCTTCTCCTATTTCTCCCCTCCCTCCCCCCTCTCCCTCCTTTCCTCAATGCCTTCATTTCCCCTCATCTCCCTCTTTCTCCTTGTCTTCTTCTTTCCTCTCCATCTACAATGTAGTCTGTCTTTCTCTTCTTCCTTTTCTACCCACCCCCCCCCCCCCTGTCTACATGTATAATACATGTAACAGCTATGGCACTCTATCTCTTTCATGTACAATTTCACATTCTCTGATACTTCACAAGTAAATGCAGTATATTAAGTATCACATTACATCAATTATCTCAAGAGTACCAATTACTCTTCCCATTTCACAAATAATTCTCCACATTGTAAAGAAAATAAAATTGATTTACCTTGACAACTCATATGTTTCTCCTAAGAGTGGATTGAAGGGTTTTCCAAATCTGTCTACGTTTGAAGCTGATGCAGATACAACAAAGGCTGTCACAAACTGTAAACAAAAAAGATGGAAGAGACAATTTATTTTGGATAAAAAGATTACAGAGATTACCAGGTCCAAAGAAACGCAAAATAGCATACCGAAGCACACTTGAGCTTTTGAAAATAAATCCATGTCATAACCAAAACATGTATCATCATAGAATTAAGTAGCTCTGCACATTGGCCTCTGTTTTAATCAGGAAAAGTCAATATTTTCAAAGGCAATTTTGGCTGTCATGAGGGCCAAATAGACTGTTGCCCTCATGAATTTTCTATGCTGATTCAAACCTAGAAAACATGATCTTCAAACATGTAAAGTTAGAAAAATTCCAACTTGTATTCACATAATTTTTTTCATAGGTTGTATTAAAAAGTAAAAACAAATTCAACTGCCGAAATGATAAATAAACATACATTTTCCTGCAAAACCAAGGATGGTAAAAATTGTTTGAATACAACATGATTATACTGTGGGATTTTCATAGTTTGGACATGTTATGCATCGCATACTTGGATACATGTAATATGTTAACTTTTACTTCCTAGTGGGTGTTTCATAAAGCTATTCATAAAGTTACGCACAACTTTACGCACGACTGGAACATGTTCTTAGGTCATAAATCAATTATACAGGGATATCATTAAGCAAGAGAAAGGATCACCAGTCATGCGTAAAGTCATTCGTATCTTACGAACAGCTTTATGAAACACCCACCTGGACCAATTAAATTCTTTTATCTGAGATGAGCTGTTGGGTGGGTTTGAAAAGAGGAAGAAATCAGAATTCACAAAAAGTTGAATGAATGCTTTCCCCAAAGTACATTAAACCATGTTTTTCATTCTAATTTGTGATTCATGTATATGTGATTCTTGCTGCAGAAAAAAAATCATCTAAATAGGACTATGACCAATTGATGTCTTAGGACTGTATTATATGAACTTGGTTTAACCAAAACTGTTGTCTATAAAACTATGGATAGCTAAACATAACACAAATCTCCAAACAATAAAAGACCAATTAAAGGAGAATGAAACCCTTGAAACCAGCTGAATCCATATCAAAGAGAAAAATCAAAGAAACATATTGTTGAAAGTTTGAGGAAGATTGAATGAATAATAAGAAAGTTATGAGAATTTGAATATTGAGATCACTAGTGCCATGTAGATCCTCCCATCGGCAATGCGACCAAGATCTGTGATATCACACACGTACAACTCCCTCATTACTTTAGTACTTATTTCACTTATATTCTCACTTTTATAGAGTCTATCACAAGGTGAGGTGTTCTCTTTATGAGATGAAAAGTACAGAGGTTTCACAACATTATATCATTGATGAATCATTTGTCATATGATTAGAATGAGCAAAAAGAGATGTTTTGGGGTATATTTTCAGTGTCCAAATGGGAGAGTTGTACGTGTGTGACATCACAGATCTTGGTCGCATTGCCAATGGGAGGATCTCCATAGCATTAGTGATCTCGACATTCAAATGCTCACAACTCTTTTATTGCTCGTCCTATTTTACTCAAACTTTTGTTGATCTTATTCTTTGATTTTTCTGCTTTCACAAAAGCTAACTTGCTCCAAGAGTTTCATTCTCCTTTAATGACACCATTTGACATGAAAATCATTCTGTCAGGGAGTGAACACTTAAATAGTTAAAATGATAAACTTTCGGAGGGATATTAAATTTCATTTCCCTCAACAACAAAAAATATATACAAATCATTGACATAAAAAAGATAATTTACTGTACATGTTGAGGGGTCAAGGAATTTCTGCTTGTAAAAATGAGCCCCATATTGATTTAAAAAAACACATATATCTATACTTCTACCAAACTTTTATTTTTTATGAGTTTCACCATTAAAGCATGTACAAAGACTAAATTAAAATTCAATAAAAACAAATATTTGACATTTTCGGTTTCTCATAAATTTTAGTGCACCATGGCCTAAGTTAAGCTGGACCTCAGAATACAGGCCTATGTGACTGCACTTGAGTTTGACTTCAATTCTATTGTGATAAAATGAATGCTTTCCATGGAAAAATGTCTCTCACAGTCATACATGTACACATATAAACTAAAATCAACAGTAAAAGGCAATCACCCCTTGCCCCTTATCAAGCATCAATCAGTTGCATAAAACTATCATTACACTTGACCTGTCTCTACTTTGACCAAATTAGTAAACAGCAAAGGTGGCTTTTGTTGGCTAAACTTGAACAGTATCTTCAGGTGTCTTTAATGTTGCATCGTATGCTATATTTTGTTATGTTACAGTGGCAGATTGGGGGGGGGGGGGAGGTGTTAGGGGTTTAAAATTAAACCACCAACTCGGGCTCCCCCAAAATAAAGAGTGTGAGATCAAACTCCAACACTCCTTCCCTGTTTACAAGAGATGCACAAGTAGAACAGTGGGGGATCTGTGTCTGTGGAGGGGGGGGGGGGGAGGGGGGTAGGGGGGTAGGATGCATGACGTTGCAGCTCATCGTTAATGGGTCAAACCAACTTGCCAAACTCCTCTTTTAGCAAAAAGCTTAAAGCGGACCATTAATCTTTGAATCCAGGTCCACAAAATTGATAAGATTAGTGATGCAAAGAGCAGGCTAGATGTACAACAATGTAACATTGAATCTAACTGATAGTGACTGGCACTGGTCGACTTTGTCATCAAGTCATTGAGATACATTTAAAGGTCAAGTCCACCCCAGGAAAATGCTGACTTGAACAAATAGAGAAAAATCAAACTAGCATAGTGTTGAAAATTTCATCAAAATCGGAAGTAAAATAAGAAAGTTATGACATTTTAAAGTTTCGCTTATTTTTCACAAAACAGCTGATATGCACAACTAGGTGAGTCAGTCGATGATGTCCATCACTCACTATGCCTTTTGTTTTTTACTGTTTGAATTATACAATATTTCCTTTTTTATAGATTTGACAATAACAGCCAACTTGAATGAACCACATAGTATTAAACAATGCTAATTCCACATGTTCGGGGAGGAATTAATCGTTGTTTCACTTGACAATGAGGAGAAAATTAGAATATTTCATATAATAAAATACAAAAGAAATAGTGAGTGGATAACGTCATCAGTCTCCTCATTTGCATAACGACCAGGATGTGCATATACATGTAACTGTTTTGTGAAATTAAGCGAAACTTTTAAAATTTCATAACTTTCTTTATTTTACATCCAAATTTTGATGAAATTTTCAGTGTTATGCTGGTTGGATTTTTCTCTTTTTATTCAAATCAACTTTTTATTGGGGTGGACTTGTCCTTTAATACATCACAGAGGGTATTACATGTACATGTAGGCCTACATGTACTTCGTACATTACACATAAATCTTCATAATACATGTACGTACAAAGTATTTCCTGCTTAAAGGTCAAGTCCACCCCGAAAAATGTTGATTTGGATACATAGAGAAAAAGCAAACTAGCATAATGCTGAAAATTTCCTCAAAATCGGATGTAAAATAAGAAAGTTATGACATTTTATTTAAAGTTTCGCTATTTTCCACAAAACAGAGATGCAGTGAAATATAATAAAATACAAAAGAAATAGTGAGTGGATGACACCATCAGTCTCCTCATTTGCATACCGACCAGGGTGTGCAAACAACTTTTTTGTGAAATTTAAGCAAAACTTTAAAATGTAATAACTTTCTTAATTAACATGCGATTTTGATGAAATTTTCAGTGTTTTGCTCATTGGATTTTTCCTCTTTTTACTCAAATCAACTTTTAATTGGGGTGGACTTGTCCTTTAATTAGGAATTCAAAATATCGCTCAACGTGAAATAACATACATACACTGTACATGCAGGGAGTTCTCTGATACATGTATATGTACATTACACAACACACTACATACATGTACACATGTAAGCCTCAAATCTGAAACTGCTTCTTATACCTTAGTCACATTTTCCCTTCAGCAGTCGAAAAACAGCTGTGTTATTCATTTTTATTCAAACCACCTAATGTAAACTGTAGTTGGTTCAAAAATATTAAAAACAGCTGTATTCGACTCCCTGTACAAAAATATTAAAAACAGCTGTATTCGACTCCCTGTACAGCCCTGGAGGGGAAATGTGACTGAGGTATTAATGGTACAGGTACACATTTTGTTCTGAATTCCACACTGAGTAAAGCCCATTGTAGATCATGTTTACATACATGTATTATTATCATTACAAAGGCACAGATTAACATTCCAGCATTTATTGTATGGTCGAAAAGTGACTAAAAAAGCGGAGGTACAAAGCGTTCAGCATTGTTTGCACATTAAATGTCAAAATGCAGTCAACTGGAAAATATGTAGATCATTATCGTCATATTGATCAGAAAAGGTGATGGGCCAAGTATTATCAGTGTTGATTAGGGGAGCATATCATAAGGAATTTCATGTGTGAATTCTAATGACTAATTTGCTCTCAGCCAATCAGATGCAAGGATTTCTAGTAGCTTATAACAATAGTCAGTTAAAATCAATGACTATTATTTCATGAAAAGCTCCCCTGGTGTCAGGGCGATACAGTCATATGCACCAATCTTCTACAAAAGCCAAAGCTGAATAACAAATAGAGGGGTTGGGTCATCGTATCATTGAACATGGTAGTAGTCTTCATTTTCAGTTTGCTTTCATTTTCAAATTTTGGCCGATGCATTATGCTGCAGTCACATTTCCCCTACGGCCACCATACAGCAAGTCGAAATAGGCGAGTCGAAAACAGCTGTTTCATCTACTATCATTCAAACCACCCATCATATATGTAGCTATGCAAAATATGTTAAAATAGCTGTCTTCGACTCGCCGTACGGCAAACGTAGAGGAAATGTGACTGCGCTAATTAAGAACATGCATGTTAGCCATTAACTACTTTACAGTACATGTACTGTATATATACCATGAAGTGGGAGGAAAATTTAGCAACAAATTGTAAATGAAGAATTATCAAAGTGGGCAAACTATATTGGGCCTCTATAAACAATCAAGTGTGTTATATTCCTAAGAATATGCATCAGAAGGAGAAAAATTATTGTTTGCCTGAAGGGTTCATGAGTTTACTAACCTTTCTATGTACAAGTATATGTGCATATGTACAATATAAAACACTTCGCAAAGATTGCAGATCAGAGACTACGAAGGCATGTATAGATAATTACTTGCCGCAACAGTATCTAATAAATGATCTTATAAAAAATAAGGCGCGAAGTCTGCTAAATATATATGTAAATTGAATCATTCACTTATCAAAGTTTGCCATGTGTTTTAATGTTGTCAAAATGTGGATTGGAATGAAGAAACATGGAAGTGTATATGCTCAGTACCGCGGACATGAAAAATAGATTTAAAAAATATATATATTCCTTTTATCAACGCCCCCCCCCCCCCCTCAGACAGAAGTCCTGTACAACAAAACAACATACACACAGGCCTACATAATATCAAACTGATTCTGACACCCAAAAACATTGAAAATGAAAATGGTACATAAGACTACAAAAACCTTTACATGTGCATACCGTAGGTGTGTATAGAAATTACACATGCCTCAAACTTATGAGGAAATTATAAATATATCTATATTGAAAACAAAAACTGTATCTATATTTAAAACAAACACCTACAACCCAAACTAATTAATCATTCACCCCTATATATTTCCTTGAATACATTGCTATCAATCTGCAGTACATACAGAACATGTAATGGAGTTTATTGATTAACCCTACTTGTATTCAGTGTTGTCTTATTCAAATGCAGACATCACCAGAGACCGAAGCCACTGTGCAAATATAACGTTGAGATTAATTCCAATTTGAGCACTCAGGTGACTGGGTGATATACTTGGACACCAGCCTAAAAAACATTCATCAGAAATTCCAAAGGTCTAAAAGTATAGACAAAATTAAATCCTGGTACAATTGTTGGTGAGAGAGACTTGGGTCTCACTATTCTACTCATCAACATGTATACATGTACATGAATTTGATTAAAACCTATAAATGTGTACAGAACAGGTACATGTAAATATTGTTTTGTGAAAAATGTGAAATCAGAGCCAGATCCTTTCAGAAATGTCATCTTTTGCATAGACCCAATACTAAAGCACTTGGCAAAATATTAGTGTTTATCAACGCAGAATAGAGTACCGAAGTGTGACGTCATCAATTTTCACTTTTTGCATTATCACTATATCAGCGTTTTTATACCATATTTTGGTAGAGCATGATGAAAACCCCTACAACCCAAATTTCCTTTTGCTCTGCCCGATTCATGTCATTAAAGGTGTCATGAGATTTTTCATGCAAATTTAGAAAATGGTTTTAAGAGATCAATCATATTATGAGCATTTTAATAAAAATTTGCAAAACTTTACCTGTAAAGACATTCTCTAATCTCTATTAATCTAGATATTTCTATAATTAAAAAACAAATACAAAAGGAAAAGGGGAAAAATGCAGTAATGAAAGAAAATGACAAAGGTTGCCAATTTGAAGAACAAGAGCTGATCAAATAAGAGCATCAAATAATTAGCCCTGTAACATAAAGCTTAGCGATGATCGTGGGGCTGATTCTTACGATTGATCGTACACAATAACCTATGGAATCAATCATAGAAATGAGCCCACAATCAATCGCCACGCTTCATGTAACAGGGCCCAATGTGGGGTTAATAAAATACTGACCTTCATCCTATCCACAGGGTCATCGGACATACTGGCCTTGAGAAGGAGGTGGGCATGTTCAATGTATTCGCAGCATCTTTGGAGGAAGCTTAACGGTTCGTTAAAGACTACGGGCATGGTGATCTTGGAGAGTTCTTTGCCGATGCATTGCTTTAGTACTGTCCATAACGTCATATGGTCTCGTCTGTACATGGGGGCCGGTAACCTTACCCTACAGATGAACAAAGCCAACAAAAACACATGAACATCAATGGCGTATCCAGCATCAACTATGACAAAGAAATGTATGGGCCCATGCCAAAGCATATCACTATTGTCCCCAGACAATTGGGCCCATGATATGCTTTGTAGGATCTGATGCTGGATATGCACCTGAAAATGTAAGAAATTAAAAGCTGTTTGATAGATGCAAGTGGATGTTTCTATCATATATATTTAAAATTTGCAACGGAAATATTGAAGGGATCATTACAGATTATTCAAGAGTAGATCATTAAACTGCGAGTGAAAGAATTTACTGAAGCAGCATTTAATCATTACCTTGAAAAGTGGAGTACAAAAATTGCAAAAGGAAAAAATCCGCAAATCAAGTAAAATTATATGTCATATTTCCATACAACTCTGATGCCAGGACGTTATGGCGCAGATGTCAAAACGTGATGGGTGCGCGAAATTTGACCTGCGACTTTGTAATTTAAACCTGACCTGTAATTTTGTGTGAGTACCGACATGTATTAGGTAAACACACATAAAATATAAAACTGTCCTATATATTATTTTCATTGCGCAGAAATCGATTTGGGACAGACGGCTACGACACTAAATACCCCTTTCAGATAGTCATAGGGAAGAAAAATTATTACCTCGCACAACCTGGAATGATAATATCGGGCACACTTCCAAATGTGAACACATCGCTTTTTCCCAAGTCTCTGTTTTTAGTTATACTATAATCTCCATTGTTTGATGAAACAAGGTCTTCCTTGCTCTGTTTACTGTTTGAATGGTTCTCAGAGTCTGATATTCTATGCTGAACGCCCTCTGTTGGCATCCTTTGCTCGGAATCCATCCTGACACTGTAGAAGCTCTCGACGTCACTGAGTCGATCATCAAAGCTACCGGTGGGGCTGCTTCCTCGGCTTCCGGAGTCCCTCACACTGTGGAATTCATGATCCTCATAGTCGAACTCCGCGGGGATATCTTGGAAGTTGAGAGGGCTCGTGGAGAGGGTCGCCGAGAGGAGTTCTAGTCTGTCGTGCTGCTGCGCCAGCGCATGAAGGGCGTCCTGAAGGTTACGGGTCCGTTCTTGCTCCTGCTTCAACTGCAGGTTACGAAGCTGGAGAGAAGAAAAGAAAAGCAAAGAAAGAATCCATGAAATGATGATCTGAAGATTTTTAAGAAATACATTTTTTCACTCAACTCTGTTCACACATGTACTCATTTGTACATATATACTTTATAATGTTACATACATGTTGTTAATGTACACATGTGACAGGGAAAATAAACAAACTCTTGATTCTTGGACTTCTTGTAAAAATCTTTAGAACTTTGCAAAGATATTTCACTGTTCCTGAAAGATTGAGTATTCACAAGGGTATTTTTTTTTCAATTTTACTGCTTTATCATTCACTTCCAATTGATGTAGAACAGTGTACACAAAGGAACAATTCTAAATAGAGTTTTGGCATACATGTACGACACATGATGCACTGCGCATGCCGGGTCTGGAAGAATTTCAGTGGTATGGTGGTACGCTATTGAGACGTAGTCTGCTGTGCAAATTCTGCACTTGAGTTATATGGTCTGAATGCGTTGCCTATAATAACTTGTGTACAGAAAGCCCTATCGCTCAAGTTTTATATGAGTTAGTCTTGTGTGAAGACCCACTTGTTGATCAAATTTTCATTCAAGGTCTGTGCCTGCAGACTAATTGAGACAAATGTACTTGCTATCGTAAAAACTTGATTTATGAAAGACCGCACAGTTTTTCAAGAGATGCATACTGTACAGTGTACTGTATATGTAACCTTGCAACCACTATGGAATATGAAGATAGACTAACTGCTGAACAGTACCTTTATTCATATACCTGTAAATTGGATTCAAAGAGTCTGGTAGTGAGACCACAAACATACAACAGACCAATAGAGGAAGTGCTGGTATTTCATGAAGGAAGTTATGGGAATGTGGTTTGGCTGGATCAGTATTATCTTTACTACATGTAGCTTCCATTTAAGTACTCTCAATTAAAACTAGTTAAGTGCTACCAAGGATACTACTGGAAGGAAGTATGTAGCTGTAAACTATCTTATGCTGCGTTTATGCGACCTCAAGCCAGAATCATGATTTGAATCATGATTCAAATCTAAAACCTGAATCACAGAATCACGGTTTAGACTTTCATTCCAATGCCGTTTCTCCTCCGTTTCGGGCCGTTCCAGTGCGCATCACAGTGCGCAGGTTGACCCATTCACTGAGCATATGCACATACACCAGAAATAGCCCGACACAATGACGTCATAGAATCATGATTCAAATCATGATTACGTTCATAAGATCTTTTTCGTTGCTGATTTTACAGAAACGTCTTTCCAAACGCCCCTTTTTCTCTGTTTCATGTTTGTGATTTGAAAGACGTTTATTTTCACTTTTGTCTAAACGCACCGTGATTCTGCAGAATCATGATTTCAATCACAATTCTAGGGTAAAAACAGTGGCGCATAGACGCACCCTTATTAATTTTTATGATGTACACAAGGGGGATGCTCTTTCTGGAAAAAAAAACCCAACCAACTGTGAAATTGATCTAAAATCCAACAGGATGTAGGCCTACTCTTTCATTCCAATGCCGTTTCTCCTCCGTTTCGGGCCGTTCCAGTGCGCATCACAGTGCGCAGGTTGACCCATTCACTGAGCATATGCACATACACCAGAAATAGCCCGACACAATGACGTCATAGAATCATGATTCAAATCATGATTATGTTCATAAGATCTTTTTCGTTGCTGATTTTACAGAAACGTCTTTCCAAACGCCCCTTTTTCTCTGTTTCATGTTTGTGATTTGAAAGACGTTTATTTTCACTTTTGTCTAAATGCACCGTGATTCTGCAGAATCATGATTTCAATCACAATTCTAGGGTAAAAACAGTGGCGCATAGACGCACCCTTATTAATTTTTATGATGTACACAAGGGTAATGCTCTTTCTGGAAAAAAAAACCCAACCAACTGTGAAATTGATCTAAAATCCAACAGGATGTAGGCCTACTCTTGTACTCCATACAATACATGTATTGTAAATGTACATGTATGAGAATCTTCACAAAAATGAAATCAAACGAAAAGAGGAACTTGCCCACAAATCTGCCCTTTAGTAAGAAAGAAGTTCAAGTATTGATACAGAAATGGCATGAATTGCAATTATGGCAAGTCACCTTGGCAACAGAAATCAAATAATGAGCATCTCTTTTCCTCCTACACATACTGTAGATCTGAGAAGAAAGAAATGACAAATCTGAAAGCAGAGTCTTGAGTTCTGTTTTGTCCAAGAAATACTTGATTTCTGTCGAGTGTGAATGCTACCGTACAACATCATGTACAGAATAAGAAATCCTATTTCTGCATATTTGTTACATGTAATCATCTCTTTTCTTGGGTAGAATTTAAGTATCAAAATGCGTTTCAAGGTACTCTGCATATGGGGTTTGAAAGGGGTTTTTTAGAATGCGTTAGAGCCCTACATGAAACATGCTTCTGCACAAAAGATCAAGGGTGTTTTGAAACACATTTGAAGAAAACTTTGAACTTTGATCACTTCTACCCATTTCCACAGTTTCAGAGAAAATGTGCAAGCCTTGCCATGCATACAGCCAATTGTGTAAATATAAGGATTATATGGTCTTTCGTTGATTTCATCAAAAAAAAAATCTATTCACCTCATATCAATCATTTTCTAAAGATTAAAGGGGAAGTTCACTCTGACAAAAAGTTCATATTAAAAAAAAATATTGGCGAAGGTTTGAGGCAAATCCATAGAATAAAAAAGTTAATGAATTTTAATGATTTGATTTGTGACATCATATATGCAAGCAGCTTTCCCACAAAATAATATCAAATCAATGAAAGGCCATTTTTTCTCAGAAAATTGAAAATGGTCTTTATTTATTGTACCTTCAGAATATCAATACACAAATGATTTCACACCTACTCCTAAAAAGAAAATAAAAATAAGTCATCATGAACCATTACAAAACGAAATTTATGCGTTATCATATGGGGCAGCTGCGTGTTTATGACGTCACAAATCAATAACTTGACATTCTAATAACTTTCTTAATCTTTAGTTTACTGGAGTTTCTTCAAACCATAACCAATATTTTTTATTATTTTTCTATTTTTATAATAAAGTTTTCGTCAGGGTGAACTCTCCCTTTAAATGGCACGATGTACACATAGATGTGCAGTGGCAAGGCCAGTTTTCTGACTGTGTAATATCTTAGACGAAGTCCTTTAAAAAACATGCTTGTATAGGCCTTTGAAATTCATTTAAATAGTTGGTGTACAGTAAAAACATGCTTCAAAGTGGATAAATGTTGATAAAAAACAGTCAAACTTATAGAAAATAATGGAACTGCTAGAAGAAAATATGAGCTTTGAAAAAACTGATCCCAAACAAAGTATCACACAGCACTTAACCCTTTAGCACCTGAACCGCCCGAGACCGCCCTTCCTATTACACACTGAACCGCCCTTAACCGTCCGTACGTTTTCTTTGCGCTATAGTATCTCTTGTCTATGATTTACCGTGGTAATATTGCGTGTGCATACCGTATAGGTTGGCTGCTACATAGATCTGCATAGAAAAGTGTATGCTCCTATTGAGTATAATAGAGAAAAACTGATTGACATGCATCGGTGTGTAGCAAGTTCCAGACTGTTGCGCAGTCGATCTCAGCAAAGATGGCTGCGTCCATGTCTCGGAAAACCACTTACTTCTCGGGCCTTGCTATATGTTCATCAAAACGTTGGATATCACACAGAGTGACATCTAGATGTGAGTTGGAATTAATTTTTGACATATTTGATTCAAGATTTTGCGAAAACTTTAGTATTCTGTCAGTGATACTTTACATTTTGTTGAAGGCGTGGGACTGGGGCGGCTGAAACCCGAACTTTTGTTTTTTTTTCTTCTCGCTCTGCAAACGATTGTCAAAGGTCAATATTCGTATATCTGATTGAACTTTGCCATGTACCATTCTATTCAACAGGTCCTATGCTACAAAATAAATATAACTTGTAATGAACAAAAGTAAATTTATAAAAAAATATTTCAATTTGTTTGGAACAATGCCTACTTATTACCAGTTTTATTGTTTCCTCCAGTGAGTAATTGCCATTATGCATAGGAATCTGTAGGTGCTAGAGGGTTAAACTAAAAATCTAGCTGAGCACTGGGGCTTGCATCTGTTGTTCATTTAAGCTATTTTGTGTTCATTTAAAATGGTTGAAAATGAAAATAAGGAAAATGATTCAAAAGCTTATAGGAATCTCATTAACATTCCAGGGGGACCAAGTACTGACAAAAAAAGTGCTGAATCATAAGGAGTCTTTTCAATTACCCTGATCAATTGTAAAGATATCAATGTGCAAGTAAAATCCACATTCTACAATGCCTTGTTGGTACATACATGTACAGTGTACATTGTACACGTACGTTTACAGGCATATAAAATGCTAATAACTGTACAAGGTGTATGTTTGTACAGTACACAATACATGTACATGTGCATTTACCTTTTTTTAATAATTTGAAGGAGGCCAGTTGATGTATTTTTGTTTTATACATGCACCCAATAATCAATCGATGCCACCTGTCACTGAGTTTTATACAGATTCCATACAGTATACATGGTAGTACTTTAGATAATTAACCCTAATTGACCAATGCTTGCAGACTATAGACGCAAGCAAGCCTAAACTAGATGCATTGACTTCAGAGGACTGTATGGTGGCCATAACTGGGGTTTTCCAAAGAAAAACTTTTGATTGGATAGGCAATGAACCGGTTGCATTGCTATGTCAGTGCATATATATTATCTTTTGTTGGGCATACTTGTGAAGCCCCAAACCTAGTTATACAAATATTTAAAATTGCAGAGCTTTGGTCTACACATGTATAAAGACTGCAAATCTGCCCATTCTACATCACACCACTGTGTGTAAGAAACAGCTTTCCATTGCTGGAGATAACCCCATTCCAATATGTATACATGCCGCAAAAAAAAAACAACAACAAAAACTATGAGAATCACTTGAGTAATATCACAAGTGAATTTCTGTAGCTTTATTTGTACATGTATCTTCCCCCTGTCCTCCCCACCCTGACTTTAAAAGTTCATTTACAAAACTGCTACAATTGGCAGGTGCTGGGTGTATTTAGCAGAGTTTTTTTCAATTATATGTTGTCTGCCACTGCCAGCTATTACAGGAGGCAGATGTTTAATGTCTAATAATTACAAGATTTCTTTCTCTTTTTCTTGATGTTTATTTCATTATCACATTTTTTGTAATGTCAAGCTATAATTTTGCATCATATCCAATAAACATCAATTTTTTTATTTCCGTTTCAAATGTAACATTTTCTTCAGAACTTCTCAAGGAAATGTCAGAAGTTATGATATAATCTCCTTTTTTTTTTTTTTTTTTACTTTTGAAATATATGTACACGTAAAATTACTGTTTTGTTGCATTTTTCCTGACGGTTAATCTCAAAATCCAAAGATTTCATAAAATCTTAAATTTGAAAATGTATCACTAAACCAGTGTTCACCGGCAATACAGTTTGCCTTTTTTACGAGTAGCAGGCCTAAATCCCCTTGTACACTACCATTTATATGCATTAACCATGGCAACGCAGTTCTGATGCATTCAAGGCTGCTTGGCTACCTTCACTGAAGGAGGACTTTTTCGACAAAACATTTTATGATTGACGAAACCCAGGTGGGGGCCAGCTCAGGGAAATGCATAAAATGAAACATAATATTTCTGAAGGCGTGTTGTGCTATGTATATATGTCGGAACTAGCGCAATAGCATGTTCTTGTGAATTAGCCTACATGTACATGTAATTAGCCTGACATTGTAACTGAAGCGTGCCTTTGTGAGAAGTTCACTCTGTGTAAAGTGTATTTTCAATGTTCTTGTGCAATGAGTAATAGATGGCTAAATTGGTAGTTCGGTAGTGTTCAGTGCTCAATTTAATCACAATCAACCTGGTGAGTGTTTCATAAGGCTGTTGGTATTTAGTTACGCACAACTTTAACATGATCTTAGGTGCGAAAGTAGTTACAATAGGGATCATGTGGCAAAAGAAAGGTCACCATTCGTGCGTAAAGTCGTGCGTAACTTTACGAACAGCTTTGTGAAACACCCACCAGGACTGGTATTCATGTATTGTAACTAATGGAACAATCAACATGATGAAAAGTAATTTTATTTTTTAAATAACAGAAACGGGTATGAAAGGATGCGTTTGACTCTGATATATCCACCACACAAGTAAACTCACTTCCAAAATTTTGAGAAAAAGGCATTTCGGGAAATTACATGTATATCACATGACATATATAAAGCTGCTTCATGTACAGTACATGGTACATGAAGTCTGAGGCATCAGTTTATTCTCTAATTTTCTGCTTTTACTACAATAAACTTATTGCCAGGGTGAACTTTCCTTTTAATAGACAGGTGTAGTGTATGTATTATATATTGATTTCTGCTTTTCTTCAACACTTCAAGCTGATGAAATTGCACTTTCTTTCTCCTTCTTTCGGATATTCCTTCATGCTCCAATGATTCTACCTACCTTTCAC
This sequence comes from Lytechinus pictus, assembly GCF_037042905.1. Taxonomy (NCBI): domain Eukaryota; kingdom Metazoa; phylum Echinodermata; class Echinoidea; order Temnopleuroida; family Toxopneustidae; genus Lytechinus; species Lytechinus pictus. Next base: position 38,609,572 of record NC_087245.1, read on the forward strand.
GCTTCATTGATGGAAAGAAATGCTAATTTGGACGAATTTTACAGCGTGCATCAAAGGGTATGCCAGCATGCAAGGCTTGTGAGACGCCAAAGTGCAATATATCACAATCTTAAAGGGGGAAGTCCCCCAACAAAACATGTCTTTATAATAATGACAGGGACATGTTCAGCGACAACTGGCAAATTTGGCAGGTTTAGGGAACAAGGTATCAGTCCAAGCAAACTCACAGAAATTCATGATTAATAATAATACTATTAATTATTTAATCATAAAAAATAGTAATCAATAACTATACAACATCAAAGAAGTCAAAGAATGAGAAGAAGACAAAGAAGATGAAGATGACGAACAAGAACAAGAAGAAGGAAGAATAAAAGAAGACATTCCTACCTGATCTAAAATAATAATAATCTCAACTTGAAAATTATACACTTATAAAACACAACATCTCAAGAGCAAAATGCCATAAATTATCTTAAATTGATATCTAATAACAATGTAAATATACTGCTTTATGCCATAATTTAAATTCTTTAGACTTCAATCAGGAAAGGTTCATTTCAGTTCACTGTACTATGAACCCTCAGACTCCAAAGAACAATTACATGCCCTATAAACTGTAAGGAGGGGAAAGAAACCCCCCCCCCAAAAAAAAAAAAAAAAAAAAAAAAAAAAAAATCACAAAAATCAAATAAATGCAAGACAATAAATAAACAAATAAATACCGGTAGACAAAAATAAATCAATATATTCATATAAATAAATTGATTAACTCATGAAAATGAAAGAATGAAAATAAATGAATGAAAATTTTCTAAATAGATCAAGAGTCAAAGAAAGACAGATACACAATCGAAATAAAACTATTAAAATAAAAAAAATGAATGAGTTCAATACAAAAATTATAATGAAACAAGAGGTTTTTTTTCTTTAAAAAATGAATAGATCAGTAGGTTGTCAAGAAAAAAAATCATCCCTATTGTGTAATGCCACTACCCCCATCCCTTAAAAAAACCCACACAAAACGTTCTAATCTGGGATTGCCTGTACATGTAATATACAGGTAAGGTTCAGTGTTTGCTCAATGACCAAAGTTCCCAGTTAAACTGTAACAAGGGTTTGACAATGATTAATTGGAATGGAATTGAAAGTCTACACCTGCCTAGAGTACTGCATTCAGAAAAGCATGAAGGTTGAACTGGGTACAGTATGAACCAACATTATGTAAATGTACAAGTTTATGTTTGGGTGATCACTGTGATTGCTCATGGTAATAACTAGTCTGCTGTGCAAACTCTATACTCGAATTAAGGGTCTGAATGTGCAGTCTATAATGCGTTGTGTACTGGAGACTCTCTTGCTCAATTGGAACAGCAAGTTTTGTATGTGCTAGTCTTTGCGTGGAGACCAACTTTTTTATCAAAGTTTCAATCAGGGTCTGTGCCTGCAGACTAGGTAGTAGCTGTTATCAGTGGGCGGCTGGTTCTACCAGTAGAAAGGGACTGTTTAGAACATTGCACAACATGGGGACTTTTGACCTCGTGAAAAGATTAGCATAAATTATACCAGTGATCAAAGCTAAGAAAAAATGAGGAAATTTGCTTATTTGCAGCCCTTCCATCTATTGGACAACATTCTGTTTTTCAAGCCATTTTTCAAGGGGTAAAATAAATGACTAACATTTTTCTCATCAAGCACACCAAATGCCTCGGCAACGCTAGTAGACATATATGACAAAAGCATGGATACATATAACAGCAAGTCCAAGAAATTTGACACCATTTAAAGATTTTTTTAAACATTTAAAAAACAATAATATGCATATTGATTTTGCTGTGTTATTATTAGTATGGCAGATATCTTTGACAAGAATATTGTTGTGAAGTTTGATGACATTTGACATTGAGTTACATATTTTCATCAACAATATACAACAGTATGGAGCCACAAAAAGGGAAGATATTTCAAAACGAAGTTCCAGTTAAATATTTTCTGAAAGTATTTCATTGCCTTTGTCTGTGAAGAAAGATCTTAACTGTCTTTCATATTACTAAAGAATAAAGCATGTCTTGTGGATGTACATTTAATTACAAAAAGCACACCTTGCACAGGGCATGGCACGTCTTATGTGTATGGGACAGTTGTTATCAATTGATTTGTAAAAGGAAAATCATTATTTTATGGAACAAAATAAAAGCTAATCCTTTTTTTTTATTCAAAAACAAGAATCAAACCAATTTTTAATTACTCAAATTGATTCATGTACATCCCCTCAACATTTTGCGCGATAAGTTTGCATTGCAGGGAATAATGTTGTTTTACAAATTTGAATACCGTAAGTAACAGTCTATTAACCGCACCTTTTTCTCGGCGGGATAGAAGCAAAAGTCGGGGGTGCAGTTTATCCATGGTGACGGGTCTGAGCCAGCCCGTCGTAACCCCTCCCGAACACGTAAGACGTCTGCCAGTTCACAACACTTCGAGTGGCCGGGCGTAGCCGCCCAGGGCAATGTCGTTTAGAGGGGTATGAGCCGCGGGTAATGAGAAGCGATTATCACGATCTTAATCAAATATTGTCCATAACAAGCACACCCACTTTCATGACACTAATTTCGACTTTATTCTCGATTTAAAGCAGCGAAGTTCCCTGGCTAAATTCAAAGAGACGCCAAGCATACTCGGTAATATTTTGTCACAGCTGAGCGAGAATTGAGTGAGCTGAGCTAGCTTGCGTTGTATTGTGGTTATAGTGCGACTTAAGCTGGCGCTATTCATTTTAACCCCTCCCCTCCAAAGTCCCGTTTCGCGCCAGCTTATTTTTTCTTTCCCGTTTGCTTTTCATAATATACCATGTACACTACGCACGAGAGAGACGACACGAAGCCGTAAAAACAACTGGAAAAAATGAAAATTTCTTTGTTTCTTGAACCTTCTTGTAATCCCGTATCCAAAATTCATGCTAAGACATCGAATGCTAGACAAATTCTGAAAGTGATTGTGAGGTTGTGATGCAAGAAATGTGAATGTTTCTTCCTCCTATTTCAAGAAAAGTGCACAAATTTTTCAAACTAACTTTGAGGACTACTGTACGTCTGGATGGAAAAACCTTTGATTACAGCACTATATCAAAGTTACACATAATTTCAAAAAAAGTAGCATGCCAAATATACTCAAAATATGATTTCAAACTGTTTTCAGACAAATACATGTATTGCTTTGACTGGTAAAAAAATGTTTAAAAAATGTATTTTTTTTCAAATATAGGCCTAATGGTCAAAAACCCCAAAGCAACACATGGTATAAATTTTTTTTTTTTACAAAAATACAAATTAAGTTTTGATACCATTTTCATTTGCAGTGAATTTGTTAAGATGATCATAAGGGGTATTTAGATACAAAAATTAGCACATTTATATTTTTATAAAGATGACAATCAACTACAAATTTACCTTTTCCCAATACGAAAACACTTTTTACCTAGGTTCTATCACCTAGTTTTATTAATCAGGAGTCAAAATAAGTAAATCAAAACTTCCAGAAAATATGAATAGTCAATGTATGATAATTAATTCAAAGAAATTTTTAAAACTAAAATATGAGCCAAGTTTATGGTAAATGTACAGTTTGCATTAAGCCAATCCTGTCTTAATTGCCAATTACAGTCCACTAGACCACAGAAAGGAACGAGATAAAAAATTATTCTAACTGACGTTAGATGAATATTTTCATTATCCTATGCAAATGTTGTTTTGAATTCTATGCATATGAAGGCACCAATTCTTGGTTTTCTGAGATGACATTTTATCAGTGCGTATAAATTTTATTTTGCGTAGCTATAGATGATACGTGTCAGAGCAGTGCCTGCGTAGACATACCCATCGCGTATCTTACCATCGCAACGCAGATGATGTGCTTGCGCCCATGTTTACTTTGACGAAAAAATTAAAATAAAGTTAAAAGTGGGTAGGAGCTATGTTATCTCCACGACGTCGATTTCATCAATGTTTAGGTGAATTAACTCCAAATGTTGACATGAAAATGAAGAAAAATGATATATTCATTGAGAGTAACACCTTTAACGATATTCCTGTACAATCAGGAATTATTACATACTTTTCTTGACTAATATTGTCTTTGAAATGATGCAATACAGACATCGAAAAAAAAAAAGATAAGCATCGTCTTTTTTACCCGGGAAGAAGGGGGGGGGGGGGACCATTGCCACTTACATTGACGAGTGGATACCATGCGCGACCAAAAAATATGTAAAAAGGATGTCTTTTTCAAGATAAGGCACATTACGTACATGTATGTAACGTAATATTAATAAGGATGTCAAAAACACTGAACACTGCTACAATTAGCAGAGCAGAGCGCAGAGCGCTGTCCGACCATCGCCTCTGCGCTAGCGCACCCCGCGCCCGTGCTAACTGCATGCACGTATGCCAGTTCCATAGGGATGCATATGCACTCAAACGCAGGTGACCCGTTCCATGGACTCCCGTTTCCACAAACATTTGTAGAGAATGTAGTTCCGAAGCCCGTTCCGAGGACCCTCCTTTTTACAGTAGAATAAGCCCGCTCCAAGGCCCCCGTTTTTTGTCTCGCCCGCGGCACGTACCTTCTACTTTTTTGGACGAGTACCCCCCCCCCCCCACCCCGGGCTCAGAATACCACCCCTGGCCTGGCCTGGCCTGGTCAGCACTGTGCACCGGCATCACACACTCAGTCACACAGCAGCAATGCCAGGCTGGCCCGCGCCCACCACATCATCAACAATTACCGGTACCGGATCAATCATTCAGACATCACACACGATCAACACACAGCATCAGTCAGCAAGCCAAGAGACATTTACTTTTTAATTTTAATGACAACGAATACTTATACTCACTTCACAAATGAACCTCTATAATCAAGACCTCTAGAATAATAGAACGTCAAACTGAACAATATACCGGTAGTAGATAAACTGGTAAAAGAGGTATCTTCCTATTCCTATATCAATCACGTTATGTAACCACGACAAGATCACCTTCGCTCCACTTCAAGCTCTGACGTTGTCGAAGCTGGGAGAGGCAACGAATTGTTTCTGTGGGGAGAGGTCGCCATATACATTGCAAATAATATAACAAGAGATGGCGCTACACTCATGAAAAAAAGTCGTGGATTGAAAAAAATTCGTAGATTGAAAAAAAATATATATTATTAAAAAAAAAAAAAAAGTGGATTGATTTTTTTCCAACAAAGGCTAATACTCACATAAATTTAGACACCCCCGCCCCCATCCTCCCTCTCCAAGAGGGTCGCCAGTGTCAGGGTGTTTTAATACAGGGGAATAAAACCATGAATGTCACATCATTTTTTTTTCTAAATTCTGAATAACAGGGGTCATATCTTGCTTTCCGATATCTTGTTTCATTCCCTTTTTATTCCCCTTGTTTAGGAGCGGTCTTGTCTTGTCTCGGGTTAGGTCGGCATACGCAGGCTTGCTAGCTGTACTCCGTCAACTTCGCCAAAGAGCACAAAATCAGGTACATCTTACGATAAAGACAACTCGGGCCAGCACCGTTACAAGACACCATTTTCACCATGTCTTTTCACCCCATTTTTACATGTATTTCTAAATACTGGGGGGGGGGGGTTACCATCAATTAAACAGCCCCGGTTTTTTTTGGCCAGCGACACATACCTCTTTAGGATCGAGTGCCCCTCCCCCCCCCCCCCCCCCCCGTTCCCAGGGTACTCAGCCAAAGTTTGGAAGAGGCCGGGGAAGAAAATGACTGGTGCAAGGTAACGATGAAGATTACCCATCCCATCCCCGCCCCCCCCCCCTTCCCCTTAGTCTTCTCCGTCGTTTCATAACCGCGCGTGATCGCGACGAAAATTGGCGCACACATCAAAATCATGGTATTCCCACTAACTTACATGAATATCATAATTAGTAAATATATTATTGATGAATAACTAAATATATTAGGAGCACATGCTTCAATAAAAAGAAGAATAATCTAACATCCCGATATACTTTGCGCAATTTGAGGGATTCCAATCAAATTCAATGCTTTATCATAAATATTTTCTCATGATTTTTTTTTTCTGTCATTCATTGGTTCTTGGAGGTTTTGTGGGTTTTTTTTCGACAAAATCCATCAGCGACACGTAGTGTGGGAAAATATAATGATCAACCAAAAAACACATTTTCATACCCTTTTCTTTAATGAAGTCGGCTCAAGGATGTTTTGAAAGAACTATTACATATTGATTGTTCGAAAGCGGTCGGAGTAGATGGCATTCACCCTAAGTTTCTTAAGCTGGCAGCAGAGAGTATAGCTGGCCCTTTAACCCATTTATTTAATGCAACTTTACAAACTAGTGTTATTCCAGAAGATTTTAAAACAGCAAGAATTACTCCTGTACATAAGGGAGGATCATTTGATATTGACAATTATAGACCAATTTCTGTGCTTCCAGTCCTGTCCAAAATACTAGAGAGAGCAATACATGATCAAGTACTTAAATGTAAATGATCTACTTGCAAATTGTCAGTCTGGCTTCAGACCGTCTTATTCTACTGCCACTTGTCTAACTGAGATTACAGACTTTTTGTATGATAAAATGGACCGAAAACATGTTACTGGTGGTATTTTCTTGGACTTACGCAAAGCTTTTGATGTTATTCCTCACAATTTTATACTTGCAAAACTTAAGTACTATCTGTCTATGGTATTACTGGCAATGAATACAACTGGATGGAATCGTATTTAACAGACAGAAGGCAATTTGTAATGATTAACAATTGTCGCAGTGAATTTTTGAAGATAAAATCAGGTGTCCCACAAGGATCTATACTGGGTCCATTGATATTTTGTATTTTTATTAATGACATGTGTAATTTGAAATTGCATGTACATTCTAAAATGTCTCTTTATGCTGATGATACCGCCATTTTTAATCACGGTGAATCAATTAAGGAGGTACAAAAGTATTTGCAAGATGATTTTGATTCAATAAGTAAATGGCTAGACTTAAATAATATACATTTACACCCGCAAAAAACAAAAGCCATGGTATTTGGTCAAAAGAAAAAGTTGAGGGGTGCTCATTTGTCAGTGAAATTCAGGAACATACAATTAGAAAATGTAAAAAAGATTAAATACTTAGGTGTCATGCTCGATCCGGGCTTGACTTGGTGCGAACATATTACTAATATCGTTTGTAAAATATCTCGGGCAATAGGTTGTGTAAGGCGGATTAAGCACTTACTGTCCTTTGATATTATGAAGAAGCTGTACTTTTCTATGGTTTTACCTTACATTGATTACTGTATTACATCTTTGGGAAGCAGTGCAAAAATACATTTAGATAAGATACAAAAACTTCAAAATAAATATGCCAGAATGCTTTTGAAAAAAGATTATAATACATCACAAATTTCTTTGTTGCAGTCACTGAAGTGGCAATCAGTAGATCAGCGTATAAAATATCAGTATTGTGTTCTTGTATATAAAATAATGAATGATTTAGTTCCAAATTATTTAAAACCTTTAGTATGTAAACGGCCCGTGAAATACAGGACACGGTATTCTTTACGATGCCCCCTTCAGCTTCCCAAAGCTAGAATTGAACATAAAAGAAAATCTTTCGCATATCGGACCCAAATTATTTAATGCACTTCCTTCAAATTTACAAGTTTGTACCTCCTTGTTAGTTTTTAAAAAAGTATGCAAAGCCTTTCATACGAATTGATAAAGATCGAAATGATATTCCTTTGATTTACAATGCTATATGTATGTTTAAATTGTCACTTCCCACTCTATATTTTGGTGTTAATTGTTTCTGATGTTAGATATTTTGTATTTTGTATTTTTGATGTTGTTTGTTGTTGTTGTTCATAGTTATCTTGACATGTATTTTAAACTGCAGGGCGCCTTTGTAAAGCAGTTTTAAGAACTGAACAGGCCTACCCTGCAGTATAAAATAAATAAAACAAAATAAATAAATAAATAAATAAATAGTTTAGACGTGCTGGATACTTGTTTGCCGCCCGACCCGTTTCCTCTTTATCTCCGACCCCTTATAGATTTAAAATCAAACTATAAGATTTCGATCGCATACCAATCCATAATTAGATTATGGAAATATCGATCACCTCGCTGCTCGATTTTTTTATTTACCTGAGCATTTGGCATAATAAATACAGAGATATCATGCGGAAAGATACAGAAAGGGTTCAAATCATATGCAACACGAACAATAGCCGGGCGCACATACATGGTCCGATACGAGGCGATTGTTTAAAGGACAAGTCCACCGCAACAAAAAGTTGATTTGAATTAAAAGAGAAAAATCCAACTAGCATAATGCTGAAAATTTCATCAAAATCGGATGTAAAATAAGAAAGTTATGATATTTTTAAGTTTCGCTTAATTTCACAAATCAGTTATATGCACATACCGGTTGGTATGCAAATGAGGGAACTGATGACATCACTCACTCACTATATCTTTTGTATTTCATTATAATTATGAAATATTCTAATTTTCTCCGCATTGTCCTGTGGAACAAAGTTTTATGTTTCCCTGGACATGCATGTGGAATTACCATTGCTTAACATTTTATGGTTCAGTCAAGTTGGTCCTTATTGTCAAATCTGTAAAAATTGAAATATTGTGAATTCAAACAATAAAAAACAAAAGAAATAGTGAGTGAGTGACATCATCAATTCTCTCATTTGCATGTGACTAAATTGTGCATGTAACTATTTTGTGAAAAATAAGCGAAACTTTAAATTGTCATAACTTTCTTATTTTACATCCGATTTTGATGAAATTGTCAGCATTATGCTTGTCTGATTTTTCTCTATTAATTCAAATCAACATTTTTCTGAGGTGGACTTGACCTTTAAAAATCGCATCTTGCATTTAAATGTGAAAGTTGAGTAGTCATTTTTGTTTCATTTGAAATTCGGCATAATGTTAGGAATAATAAAATCATAATTTTGCTTTGCGACAAGACCTGTGGTCGCAGTAAAGTCCAAATCAGCTTCAAGTCACAGCCACGTTGATGACGTCATTCTGATTCGGAATAGAAATTGCTGTTTTATTCCTACAGGGAGACTCGAACTAGACTGAATTTTTATTTCAGTAATCCTACCAATATTACGAACTCTAAGATTTTATTGGTTGGAATGTTCATATCAAATGTTATTACAATTTCTTTGAAAATCAAATAGCAACGAATCGTAAAGCGCGCGCCGGGCTTCAAACGCAAACCCGGATTCGTTGCGATCTGTATTTCAAAGAAATCGGAATAACATTGAACATTCCAACCAATACAATCTTAGCGATCAGAGTTCAAAATATTGGTAGGACTACGGAAATCGAAATTTAACCTAGTTCGAGCCTCCCTGTAGGAATAAAAACAAATTCAAACCCAAATCGTGATGACGTCATCATCGACTGCAACTTGAAGGCGATTTGTACTTTACACCGACCACAGGGCTTGCCGCAAAGCAAAATTATGATTTTTTTTATTACTCACATTATGCCGAACTTCAAATGAAATCATCTTACTTCTTGGAACTTTCACATTTAATGCAAAATGCGATTTATTAAAAAAAATCGCGTCGCAACGAATCGCATAGTGTGAGCCGGGCTTAAGTCTCGATTCTTTTCAACCAATAAAAAATGCGCCTTTTTTTTTTAACTTGATTTTTATTAGTTGCTTTATTTAAAGTAGGTCGTTTTGAAGATATTTAAGGACGGTAAATGGGTGAACAGAGGCACGAACATGCATCCTTCCAGAATTTCCACCATTTTCTTGTATGGAAATTTAAGCAAGATTCATATAATCATAGTCATAATAAATTACAATTATTTCTTTAATCAATAATATGCATATACATTATGCGCAAAGTTGCGGAAGTCGTATAGGTTTTCTTTTCACCGTGGAAAATTGCTGCCCTTTTCTTTGGTTTTACAATTTCTTATGCATTTCTTTGATCTTTATCTTTTGTATTTCATCTTACTGTTTTTACAGAGGTTTTCATGGTATTGTTTAGACAAGTTATAGACGTAGCGATCCTGCAGAAAACACTACCATTTAGAGTATATAGGTTAAACATTTTTCATTCATCCATTTATTTATTCCCACTGTACGGATAAACAATGGAAATTCGGAGCTGATCAAAACGATACCAATCAAAGTATACATAACATATAGATAATATATTAAGAATAACAAACTATATATATATATATATATATATATATATATATATATTATATATATAAACCCCTAAAAAAAGTTTGGAAATCTCTGTTTGGCCATTTATTTATCCCAACTCCCAATTTTACACAATGCATATTTTACATCATTCAAAAGATCATTTAATTCTCTTTAAAATGATACCATGCTTGTTATGATCATGCCATCATGAAAAGAGCAGGATTCAAAAGTGTTGCTTGGATGCGGTCTGAATTGAAAAGCTGCAAAACGAGCAAAAAAGTTTGGAAATCTGAGTTTGGCCATTAATTTCACCCAACTCCCAAATTTGCACAATGCATATTTTACATCATTCAAAAGATCATTTAATTCTCTTTAAAATGATACCATGTTTGTTATGATCATGCCATCACTAAAAGAGCAGGATTCAAAAGTGTTGGATGAGGTCTGAATTGAAAAGCTGCAAAACGAGCAGAAATGGTCATGAAGGGTCAATTACAGAACATGATTCTTTTGTCTGTGTCAATAGATGAAAATCCATTCAAATCAAGCCCCTGCTTCTGTAGTGATGGAGTCGTGGTTTGAAATACCCATGCATGTTTGTTTGTTTTTTATGTGTTTACTTGTTCAGAGGTGTGTTTGATTCCATATTAATGTTGATGTTAAGGTGCATGAAAATAATTACAAGAAACCGCTGAGAAACTCACTCATCACCACTGAAAAAAGAACAGTGACTTTCAATATTGTGTCATTTTGCAACTTTTAAATTTTGACCTTGCTCCACATTTCAAGGCACTGCATCTCCATGTGAACGATAATCACATCATGTAGGGTATAATTTTAAAGAAAAATAAATGATCTTTTCATTGATATTAATTACACATTGATATTTACTAACAACCATGAGGAATTATCGATCAAATTCAACAGAAACCGCTGAGACACTCACTCATCACCACGGAAAAAAGAACAGTGACTTTCAATATTGTGTCATTTTGCAACTTTTGAATTTTGACCTTGCCCCACATTTCAAGGCACTGCACCTCCATGTGAACCATAATCATATCATGTAGGATATCATTTTAAAGAAAATTAAATGCTCTATTTATTGACATTAATTACACATTGATATTTACTAAAACTGAGGAAGGATTATCGATCAAAGTCAGATTTCCAAACTTTTTTTGTGGAGTTTATATAAACAAAACAGTGGAAAACAATGGTGCATCCAAAAAATCCATTAAGGCTTGAAAAACTTTTCCGACCGCGGCGTAGCGTCGGCTGCATGCGGTGGCGCGCATCGTCAACATAATTTAAAATCTTAACGAAGTTTTGAATTTGAAATTCAATCTAGGGACGGCGCTAAAGAGTGGGGGGGTGAACACCCCTGTGATTTTTTAAGTAGTGGGAGAGAAGAAAGAAGCAAATGAGAATGAAAAGAAAAAAATTAATAAAGAGAAGAGTATAAAAAGATAAATTTGGGCCGTGCAAATCTATAATATCCGTTATCCGTTCAAGAATAAAATGACGTCACATTTAATGAGTCGTCTAGCTGAACAAAAAATCACAAAGTTTTATACAATAAAGATTTAAATTACTTTTTTTACATCTTGCTAGTTATGATTAGTAGTACTACGGCTCTTGGATGCCGTAATGTAACTGAAAATATTTGTACAAATATTTCTTGCATCTGATTATTACGATCATTACAAACAAGTCTTAAATCTGTTGCTGAACTTTCACTTCTGTTTCATAAAACTACAAAGAAAATGTTGTTTTGTTAGCTCTCTATCTCTATAGAAATGACAAATACAGTAGCACCATTTCAATTTCATGTCTTAGAAACTTGTTTCTGCCGATTGTTTTGGTCGTAAATGACCTTAAAGGAGAATGAAACTCTTGGAGCAAGTTAGCTTTTGTGAAAGCAGAAAAATCAAAGAATAAGATCAACAAAAGTTTGAGTAAAATAGGACTAGCAATAGAAGAGTTATGAGCATTTGAATGTCGATATCACTAATGCTATGGAGATCCTCCCATTGGCAATGCGACCAAGATCTATGATGTCACAGATGAACAACTCTCCCCTTTTGGACACTGAAGATATACCCCAAAACATCTCTTTTTGCTCATTCTAATCATATGACAAACGATTCATCAATGATATAATGTTGTGAAACCTCTGTACTTGTCCTCTCATAAAGAGAACACCACACCTTGTGATAGACTATAAAAGTGAGAATATAAGTGAAATAAGTACTAAAGTAATGAGGGAGTTGTACGTGTGTGACATCACAGATCTTGGTCGCATTGCCAATAGGAGGATCTACATGGCATTAGTGATCTCAATATTCAAATGCTCATAACTTTCTTATTATTAATTCAATCTTCCTCAAACTTTCAACAATATGTTTCTTTGATTTTTCTTTTTGATATGGATTCAGCTGGTTTCAAGGGTTTCATTCTCCTTTAATATCAAAAGGAAGCGATGCGAGTGACAGAAAAAGAGTCCTATAATAAATCTTAATTATTTCTTCCATCAAAATAAAATACAAAGCCAAAATCTCTTTATTGGAATAAAAGATGTTTAAGCTTTTTTTGTACTTGAACGAACTATCTTTTTGTAAATGTTTTATAAGAGTGCAGCGGCATGAAGATTTCAATAATTTTTTTAAAATTCATCTCCATGACATTGAAAATGACTTTATCACTTATCTGCTAGATATAACTCTACTGAATGTTGCATCATCAACGCCCCCTGGGCAGCACTTTAGGTGGATGCAAAATGCACAAGAGAAAAGGGAGATAAAATAAAGACAAATAATCTATTTCAATAGATAATTTTTGCACCCCCCCCCCTCATTTGAAGATAAATTTAATGCATCAAAACTAGTCTGTATATGCTTTAAAGGGCACAATTTTTGTAGGGCTCGGTTGCTATGGTTCCTCCCATGATAACATTGCCCTGGGAAACGAATGTGGTGGGGGGAGCTGAAGCACCCCAAAGATTTTGTTTACCAAACAGACATAAAGACCAGAGTCACACATCCCTTTTTGGGGGAGGGGTTTGACAAAGTTCACCTTCACCTGACAGAGAAAACCTTTTTTGTTGTTTTGTTTTTTTTGCTCCACAAACTTTTCTCAACAAACCAACATCCCTCTTAGAAAATTATTCCATGGCCCCTGCATGATTCCTCTTAAAAATGACAATATTTTGGACCCTGATATTATAGTTCTGAAATTTCCATTCAAGTCCACCCCAACCATAAGTTGATTTGAATAAGAAGAGAAAAATCCAACAAGCATAACACTGAAAATTGCATCAAAATCGGATGTCAAATAAGAAATGTTATGACTTTAGAATGTCACAACATTCTTATTTTACATCCGATTTTGATAAAATTTGTAGCGTTTTGCTAGTTTGATATTTCTTTATTCATTCAAATCATCATTTTTCTGGGGTGGACTTGACCTTTATTAAAGGCATCATATGGGCCGAGAAGTTGCTTCATCTGTAAAGGTTAAAACATTAATAATGAAAGAAAAGCAGTGGCATAATGAGCAAAAAAGTATGATGGGGCAAGATATGGTGTATCACATTTTTAGAAAGTTGCAAGCCAGCGAAGCGAGCAAAAATGTTGACACTTTTATTACAAAAATCAAATTTTGTGATAGATTTTGACATGATACTCAGAAAACAATATCGTATTTCACCCTTCTGGATTAGTCTTCGGACTTTGAAATCGAGGGTCGTGGGTTCGAATCCCAGCCATGGCGTATTTCCTTCAGCAAGAAACTGATCCACAGTGTGCTGCACTCAACCCAGGTGAGGTAAATGGGTACCGGTAGGAAGTAATTCCTTAAAAAGCTGTGTGCGCTATGAACGCCTAGCTTAGCTGGGTAATATAGGAGCGCCTTGAGCACCTAACAAGGTGGATATGTGCGCAATATAAATAACCTATATTATTATTATTATTTACTCTCTCTTTCCTTTTCTTTCCTTTTAAATTCCCTTTTTTTCTTGGTCGTGAAAAACTAGGGGTAAGAGCACTCCCCCCCCCCCCCCCTCTGTACGCCAGTAAAGAAAAGTAACCTCTGAGGTCAGCAACTTGATTGGATGCAGAAAATGCATAGGATAATTATCAGGGAAAATGAAGACAAATCAGAATCAGAGTACACTAGTTAAAAGTAGCAGAAATTAAGCTTTGAGGGTTTAAAAATTCAAAACTTTTCCACAGTTTGGTCGCTTCATTCCATCGCACATGTTTCCCTTTCAAGAACTCATTTGGATTTACAACATTAAGGTTAAACACTTGTTAGTATTCAGTATTGTATATAAAAATATCTTTGTTTCTGTTCAACTTAATTTATTGTCATCAAATATACAAATACATATATAATCAGAATATGTAGAAATGATGAAAATAATGTACATTACTATGCACTATATTTAATAATAATAATAATAATACGGTACATAACATTTATAAGGCGCTTAATACTGGTGTTTCTAAGCGCACTGTGTTCTGTTTATGGTTTGTACTTGGGATTAAAAGAAAAGAACAAAAAGAACAAAATGTGGCAGGGGAAAATGACACAGCTAATGCAACTATACTAATAATCAAAACTGGTGTGCACTACAATAAAAGTACATCTCTACTTCAAATAATTCATAAATTTGATCTTACCTGAGTACAGATATTTTTCTTTTTGCATGATGGTCATAACTCTGCTTTCTCTCTCAGTTATCATAGTTTAGCATAAAAACTGTTCACACCTCCCTTATTACATCTAATATTCAGGTATACTTCCATTTTAAAATCACTTTATGAATAATTTCATTCCTCAGAAATTGGCAAGAAAAAAAGTTTTCACAACACAAAAGTACACAATATGTTATAGGGGGAGTGAACTGTGTGTGGTTTCTCATTGACTGTGTTATAAATACATAGTCTTAAAATATACATTTTTAGATATCTACTGATACTATATACAGAGAATAAATTGACCTATAATTGTATTTGTATAGAGAAACTAAAATGTTTTGAGAGGAAAAGTAAGTGTTTTGCTACTGGGTAACATAATTATTGCGGTATAAATGTATTGAGTAATTAATTAACATGTTATCATTCAAATGGGTCTATATTACTAGACTACACTAGCATTATGGGTCAGGAAACTGGCCAGGTGTGAATAGTTGAGGACTCGAGATGGCGCTATTGGTTTGTATCTGCTTTAAGGAACTACAACACTTTCATCAATACCCAAAGAAAAAGGAGCACTGCATATGCAAAGTCATATACACCTGAACCATTGTTTAAAAAAGTGGACCTTTACATTTATCAATTCCTCAATAGCAACATCTATGATTTTCCAGAATTTGACAACAAAGTATAACAGCACAAATGAAAAGCATATATAAAATAATGAAAATAAATATATGTGAGTTGGTGATATCAATATGAGGCATGGATATTGCACAAAAAATAAAAACTGGAAAGTAGCAAAGGGTATGGTAGAGTGGGGGTTTCGTATTCCGGTGACCCGGGTTCGAATCCCACTTGGTGCACTAGTGCCCTATAGTAAGGCACTGATCCTCATTACCAGGTCCCTCGGAGAGGACCTTAAGATGTCGGTCCTCTGGTTGCTTGCGTACATGCATTCATGCTTTTTTTAGCAATCAGGTAAAAAAAAAATCACCACCAACTCAACTTAACTCTTCACCTTTACGACCCTGAAAAACTCTTGGTATTTGGTCTCATTTTATTCTTTGTAAACCATGATTAGAATGAAGAAAAAAAAATTAGAAAAAAAAAGACAATTTTTATATTGGTTCTGGATTTTTACTGTAAAAAAGGAAAGAACACTATTACACATACACAAATAAACACACAAACGAAGTCACCCTCGCAAGTGTTAGCATTAGCAGTGTGGATTGGTCCAATCAGTATGCTCATGAATAATTAATATTTTGTGCCCCTGCTGTAATAAAAAAGGCCCCTGTGAAGGAACACATTTACTCTGGCCTATTTAAAGGTCAAGTCTGCCCCCCAAATGTTGATTTGAGTCAACAGAGAGAAATCAAACAAGCATAACCCTGAAAGTAAGTTTTACTTATTTTTCACAAACAATTAAATGTACAGCTCAGTGCACATATGCAAATGAGAGAGTCTATCATGTCTCTCACTCACCATTTCTTTTGTTTTTGTTTTAATTCTACAATATTTCATCTATTACAGATTCGACAATAAGGAGCAACTTGACTGAACCACAAAAATATTAAAACAGTAATTCACATATTCAGGGAGATATAAAATGTTGTTTCACATGACAATGAATAGAAAATTAAAATATATCACATTTTGTACATACAAGTGTTTTGTGAAATTAAGCAAAACTTTGAAATGCTATAACCTTCTTATTTTACATCTGATTATGATAAAAATTTTAGCATCATGCTTGTTTGATTTTATGTTTGATTCAAATCAATATTTTTTTGAGTGGACTTGACCTTTAATATCTCTCCATCACTGCCTGGTCTCCTTCCGGTCCCTGCGTGGCATTTGGAACACATCATATCCTCACTCACTGGACTTTGTCAAAAAGACTAGCACAAATTGGAATATACACATTGTATAAACATGGACCTAGCAGGTGGCTGTTTCATAAAGCTGTTCGTAAGTTAAGAGTGACTTTAAGAACGACTGGTGAACCTTTCTTACGCGCTTTTTTAACCATCGCCAATAAACATACGGTACCACAAGAAAGGATCACCAGTCATTCTTAAAGTCACTCTTAACTTACGAACAGCTTTATGAAACAGCCACCAGGTCCATGTGTGCAAAATTAAAAAATGGCATGCAATTTACTAGAAGCTTTGGTAGAAGTTGGGGATGAAACTGTCACAGAGACTCAGACCCGGGAGCTGTTTCATAAAGATGTTCGTAAGTTAAGAGCGACTTTAAGAACGACTGGTGAACCTTTCTTACGCGCTTAACCATCGCCAATGAATATACCATTTTGCACAAGAAAGGATCACCAGTCGTTCTTAAAGACTCTCTTAACTTACAAACAGCTTTATGAAACACCCACCTGGGCCCTATAACATAGAGCATAGCGATCGATCCTATTACTGATTTTTATGTTTGATCATACACAATGATCAATGCAATCGATCATTAAAGTTAGCCCCATGATCAATCACTGAGCATTATGCTACGTGGCCGAGGAGAGTGTTTCATAAACATTTTCTACCGACAATTTTGTTGGATCTGACATCTTCCCTTGATTTTGACTGGCTGAAAAGCTCTGTCACCAGAGCTGCCAAGTTGTATTTTGCATTTTCAGTATTCTTATCCCCCAAAATCAGTATTTTGACAAAAAAATCAGTCTTTTTACCGTGTGAGATAAATATTTTGTATTTTTCCCAAAAAAAGTGTATTTCATTATAAAATGCTTGGCGCACTCGCCCATCACGGCGCTCAAGCTGCATGCAAGCTAAAATGTGCACTGCTCTTGCAGATGAAAAAAAAAAAAAACATTGAAACTTTGTATATCTCACCCTGGTTTTTACAAAATGAAAAAAAAGTTACCTGAAATTACATTGATCTAATAACCATATTTGTGTACGTTTTATGAAATAGAGACATATAGAGATGATTTTTCTCAATAAATTTCGATTTTGTAAATTTTTTTTTTTTTTTTTTTTTTTTTATACAAAAAACATATTTTTTAAAGAAAAAACGTACTGCCGTATTTTGGTTGCAAAAACGTACTAAATACGGAAAAATCGTACTACTTGGCAGCTCTGTGTCACTATGGTAACTGTTGGATAAAACATCCAACAAGTCCTTCCATGAAACGATCCCAGGCTTCTGCATTTACATTTTAATGTGGAGCCTTGTGGCCCAGTGGATTAGTCTTCGGACTTTGAAACCGAGGGTCGTGGGTTCAAATCCCAGCCATGGCGTAATTTCCTTCAGCAAGAAATGTATCCACATTGTGCTGCACTCGACCCAGGTGGGGTAAATGGGTACCCGGCAGGAATTCATTCCTTGAAATGCCACCGTGCTGTAAAAGGCTGCGGGGCTAAATCCAGGGTAATAATATCCAAAGAAGCGCATAGGGATGCATTTGGCAGTGATATGCGCTATATAAGCATATTGGTATTATTATTATTCTGCATTTACATTTGAATGTGGAAATATTCGGAAGCAGAACAGAAGCAACTGAAATAATGATTACCATTTTGCTGTATTGATAAGTCAGAGCAAGATCTGCCACATATTTCCCCTTTAAATAAAGGAGAGCTGAATAAGACTAAGAGTCGGCTATCAGTGATAAAGATTGACATAATATTTTTCATGCACAATACATACCTCTTCCTGGCCGGACACCACAGCCATACAACTAGAGAGGGCGCTACAAGCTTCGTGAGATCTATCAACAATGCCTTCCAGCCGTTTGGTTAGCTCTGACAAAGAGGAATGGCGGCAAAGGATGACTTTCAATATTACCTGTAGTTTACATGCCAGTGCAGTATCAAAATCAACATGTCAAGTCAAATGAGAAAATACATGCTGAATACTTTAGAAAGCAGATATAATGTAACAGAACTCACTTTAACTTATTCAGCCCCATGTCAAACATACGACAAGTGGAACGCCTCTGGCAGTCTCGCCTGCATCATGCGATTCATTATAGCAGCTGTGCTGACTTTAAAAACGACTATTGAATAATTATTCACAAAAAACACAATTCATATGATAATAAAATACTGTGTTCACTGACCCTAAATGACATTTGTCCTTGATCATGTGACCTAAGACTTGTACAAGATGATCAGTGATACTTGATCACCCTCAGATTATGTCCACATTTCACGAACTAGATCCATAAACTTTCAAAGTTATGATGTCCATTCAACAAATACCCCCAAGTTTGACTGTATATACCTGTAATGTTAATACTGTTATCTGTGCTGCCTTTGAACCCTTCCATCCATTGTGAAAGATTTCTGATGCTCTCCTCCAAGAGGTGGTGTCGTGTTTGAGCATTCTGGAATTGAAAAAGGAGAGAGAATTAATAACTTAATTTCCAACTCCTCTGCAACAGACATGCATGTGCCCAATATGATTTTGAGGAAAACATTTTTCATAAAATATACTGCAGATTTTATGAAAAGAGAGAAAAAAAGTATAAAATATTGAAAAAGAAAAGGTTCAATTTGCATCTTCATTTCAGCAAGGTCATACCTTCAATGTATCTTGGATGGAGCTCAAGGCAAGGAGTTTCTTCTTATCTTCTCCTTCCTCGTCATCATCCGAATCAGAGTCGGCAATGATGCAGGAACTAGCCAATCTCTCACTGTAGGATCGATGCTCCCTCAGAGCCGATATCCATTTCTAGGTGTTGGAAGAATCAAAACAGAGCAGTAAATAGCAAAAGTAATAATTTGGTCTCCAAAAAGTTTAAATAAGAAAATAAACTTCTCTGAAAAAGTAGTTCTTTCTTCATACTTCTAAATTAATAAAGTTGAATGAAAAGACAAGGTACAAGAGTTTCTTCGACACCATTTTTTGCAGACTGCATGCTTAGAAGTTTCACTGACTTTGTCCAATATGCACATCTCAGGCTGGAGCGAACCCAGTGGCCCGTTTCATAAAGGACTTGCAACTGTTGTAACTTTGTCATTATGGCAACTACCATGGAAACAGGACTCAGCAGCCAATCATAATCAAGGTTTCCATGGTAGTTGCCATAATGGCAAAGTTACAACAGTTGCAAGTCCTTTATGAAACAGGCCCCAGAACTTCAAACCTTGTTTCTCCTTATTTTTTGAAGCTCTCACTTAATTTTTTTTCTGCATTCAATCAAGCACTTGTGTGGGCCATTGTTGATCAATTTCAACAAGTTATTTATGATTTAAAAGCTTGGGATGTGCTTTTTGAAGCTCACTTCAAATCTTTAAAATCATTCGTGAGGATGTATTTCATTCTGAGTTGCCTCGGTTGCCGAACCGATTCAGTGGCTCAATGATGTGGCTCAATATGCATGTACCGAGCTGGTTAAGTGAAGAGGCGCTATATTTTACAGTGCATACTGAGTAAAACAAAGCTTGCGTGCGCTTGCGTGATTTCAAATCTAAAATATAAAGCCTTATTTACTGAAAATAATAAAAATCAAAATATTTTAGTGATATGATAAGATAATTTTGATTGGCGCATAAATTCTTTTTTGAATGAGAGCCCTGTTAACAACAAGAACAAGATATTGTTGGGTTTGGGTTGGCTGGTCACAATTGACTGTGAGAGGCAAGCCTTGAGAAGCAAAACATATTTAGTGTAGTAGGTTACACGGAGCACCATGTATCTTTCTTGGGCAAGTGTTGGTCCTGAAAAGGACCACCCAATCTCAACGTTTCGACAAGTGTGTTCTTGTCATCATCAGGAGAATAAGCAAAGTTTGTAAAAGTAGGGTACATGTCTCTGATCGGCTGGATAAGTCACATGACATCCACATATGCGGACCCGGGTGACAACACACAAAACCAGCGACGACCGGAAATGCCGTCAGTTATCATTCCCGCTATGATTAGCATGAATGACAAAGCCACCACTTCCACCCATACACTGCAATGCTCACACATGTGTGGAACGTCCCGGCAGGCTAATTAGCCTCTTTGTCTAGAACAGTAAGCCAGATGTTGCTAACTGACGGCATTTCCTGTCGTTCTGGTTTTGTGTGTTGTCACCCAGGTCCGCATATGTGGATGTCATGTGAATTATCCAGCCAATCAGATACATGTAAGGCCTGCTTTTACAAACTTTGCTCATTCTCTTGAAGACGACAAGAACACACTTGTCGAAACGTCCTTTTCAGGACCAACAATTGCCCAAGAAAGATACGTGGTGTACCGTGAAACCTACTACACTATTCTTCTTCGCCATGGAAACCTCCTGAAGTTACAAAACATATTCACCTCTCTTGTCAAGTCTTTGGAGAATTTTTCATCTAGCATCCAGAGATGAGTCGATCCTTCATTGTACCTCACAGCAAACATATAATCATTATCAACATTGATCTGAAAAACAAAGAACAATACAAAGTACAACGTACAATAACAGAAACGGGATGCAGCACTCTGCTCTATACGTCATAGAAGGAGGAGGGGGGGGGGGTTATTATAAACTACTGTGTTTCTTTTTCAAATTTAAACACTTCGGCCTGTATCCTGAACTCGGGTTTAAATCAAACCCCGGTTTAAAGTTGTGGTTTAAGTATGGAGAGCCAATTGGGGCACAAATCCTTAACAGTACACATCCAATTTATTAACTCATTTGACACTCAAATTGTTCATAATCATCTGGGAATGATAACTGAAGTATTTTCTTCATCATGAAAGCAAAAGGAAACAAAATAGTAAACATAAGAAATAAACAATATAAACAGAATTTTTGAATTTTTGGCTCCCCATAATTTAAGCACAGAGTTGTGGTCTAAGTTAAACCTGACTTTAGAATACAGGCCTATAGGTTTCCAGGGATCTCACTGATGATTACTAATTCTTCACTTCACTTTGGATTCATCATCGGTCGGTTAAATATATCTTTACTTATTCAATTCTCAATTGCACTCAGCCATCTTAAAACTGATCTACCAATACATCTTTCATAGTAATGAACATGGGTACTGCCCCAATTCACACATTTTTCTTACTATTTTGTTATTTTGTTCAAAACTTGAATGAGTAATGAGTATGTGGTGAGGTAGTAAAATGGACTAAACTGTTTAATTCATGAGCCCACATTAAGAAGTCGGGTTTCATCTAAACTCTGGTTTTAAGTTTTGGTTTAATTAGGGAAAGCCAGTTGTTACATAAATCTCTAATATTAGAGGTTCGATGTTTCAGCTCCCAAAACATTATTAACTGCCTGGGAAGGATAAGTATGACAGTTGTCTTCACCATTAAAGAATTAGTAAAGAGCACAGTAAACATGAGAAGCATTCACTGTAAACAAAATTTTGAAACGTTTGGCTTCCCATAATTTTAGCACAGAGTTAGACTATGGTCTAAGTTAAACCTGACTTCAGAATACGGGCCATAAAATTTCCTCCTGCTATTTCTTTTGTGTACAGACCTTTATATCGGCATGCTCCAGACTTTTGCAGCCCTGTCTCTTCAATCCTGTATATGCATCAGCCCTGGAAAGACACAGAGAAATTATATCCAAAAAAAATTAAAACCTGAAGGTAGAAGAATTATAAAACATCACTTCACTGCAAATTAAATGATAGATATCTAAACTTTGTGCAGTGCCCTTATAAAAGTTTGATCAGTTTGTTTTGTGACCTAGTTTAGTTCAATTTAATGATATTGCAATATTAATTATTCCATAAAACTAAGCATAGACCTACATTCAGGCCATGTTTAGACTCTATTTCAATATCTATTGTATTGTATATACCCGGTGTATATATCTGTATACATATTTATGTACACATGGATTTTTCAATACATAAGTGTATTGATTGCAGAATTTTATTGATATGAAATAAAATAATTTACATCAAATAGAAAATATCTCCTTATTCAATTGCTAAATTCATCTGTCACTAATAAAAATCAAACATGCAGTATGACTTATGCCTGATGAAATCAATCTGACTGTTAATATCCTGATAATGCCAATATTTTTTAATAATAAACAAATATATCTATAATATATAACGTAAATACTAAATAAATAATTAAATACCTAAACAAATTAATAATTAAATAGATGTATAATGAATTACATTGTAATCAACAAAGGAATTTATAAATTAAAAAAAATAAAACGTTCAATTTAATCAATTTACTAAATTTTCCATACCTATTTTGATCTTGAGGGCTCAAAAAATAAGGAAATTTCATATCCTAGCTTGATTATAAAAACAATAAATTTCTCTTGGCATTGAATGATGATTTTACCTGTTCCTGTAATAGCTCAGCATACCCTGGTCAAGTACCACCCAAAGATGTCGCCTTCTCATCAAACCAGCCTACAATTAGATGAATGAAGAAATACATTAATGACTAAATGAACAAATAAAAAGTATATTAGTAAAATGGATGGATGGATGGATGGATGGATGGATGGATGGATGGATGGATGGATGGATGGATGGAGGGATGGATGGATGGATGGATGGATGGATGGAAGGATGGAAGGATGGATGGATGGATGGATGGATGGAGGGATGGAAGGATGGATGGATGGAGGGATGGATGAATGAATGAATGAATGAATATATGAGTAAATGAATAAATAGATAAAGCAAAAATTAATAATAAACAAATCAATTAATGAATTGATAAATGAATGGATAAATAAATACATGAATGAATGAATCAATCAATCTATTAATTAATCAATCAATAAGCTCCAAGTGGAACTCACACTGCTAAATGAGAACCCAAATTTTAAATAATGGTGTCTCTCACTCACCCTATAAAGCGGTCCTTCAAACTTATTGACATAGCTCTGAACCACCTGTAATCAAGAAAATAGTAAAATGATTTGTTAGTTAGACACTATTAAGAAATGTTAATCAACTATAAACAGTACACAGCTAACTTCAAATCTTTATATTCATACCACTTTTCCATTGTTATTTATCAATTTGTCCCCTTAAACATAAAAACACATAAGTACATTATTAAAATCAATTACATTACAAAAAAAAACACTTTCAACAAAAGAAAACATTATAATTGACGATTTGATTTGATCATTTTAGCAACTTTAATAAATGTATAAAAATATTGTTCAAGCTAATGTGTATCACAATCCTCACCTGGGTGGAGAGTGACCTATTCAGTATTTTAGAAAAAAGTCTTCTAAACACGGTTTACATCTTGAAATGGTCAGAAATGGGATCTACCGTATATAAATTTGGAAAGTGATCAATAACAACTCTCTTATCACATCTCTAAATACAATTTGCATTCCATACGAGAACAGGCAAAGATCCAGGAAACACAGGAGGAAAGTGCCCCCCCCAAAAAAAAAAAACTTTTGCTAAAGGAATATTGTAAACAATTGAATTAGAACCATGTTATGAGTATTGCCTTCCCCCCCCCCCAACAATCCTGTGCCTCTCTTTTTGAAGTGAGGATGCAAAAAGGTCCATTTTAGAAAGTGATAACTTTTGTTTTGATTTCTTTTGTTTGGGGGTTATTATTTTTTTCTTAGGGGGACAAAAGGTCCTTTTTGGTAGCAATAATAGCTTTTCCCTGTTTTTTTTTTTTTTTTTTTGGTGCATTTATAAAAAGAATGCTAAGCAAAATTAAACAATTTTCTATTCTTCTCAATATATCAAATCTTGGATGTGCCCCTTGTAAAATATACAAAACTCTATTCCAAACCATTCAATAGAAGAAAAGGAGAAAAGATCAAGCATATATAAAGTTAAACGAAGAGTCTGTTCTTTCCTTATTCCCTACCTTTACTGGACGAAGGCTGACCAGCTGTCGGATGTGGTACGACTGGGCAAGGTCAAGGCTCGTTTGACCCTTGGTGTTCTTCACATCAGCCTTCGCCCCACTCTGAAGCAAGAAAATGGCCGCCTCTCGCTGATCACTGTAACAAGCCCGGTGGAGAGGAGTATTTCCACTTGCGTCTGTGCAATTTATGTCAGGGGGCCTTGGGCCTTTTAGCTAACAAAAAAAAGATAAACTGTATGGATTAGAATTTGCTTTTTTTTTCTTCAAAGTTTTAATTCTTGCATTTTTTAATTAAGACCTTGATGCACAGTTAATTTCCCATCTTTGTAAACATTATGCTGTCCTCATTCACATGCTAATAAGATTTCTGTTGCAATTACCAATGCACTGTACAAAATATGAATTGAAATGAGGCCATTTTTACAGAGAGAATGCCTAAGAAAATTATTATAATTTCATCCTATATCTAGCACTAAATCAATCCCAATTTTATGAGACCAGAAAGTAGAGAACAGCAACGATTTCATCAAAAATGTTTTTCGAGAATAGTGACAAATACTATACAAAGATTCATCAGTTTATTTCTGTTCATCTGTTGTTACTTTGTCATTTACTGTACAACATTAATTCAAAACATATCTTGTTATCTCTTTATATGAACATATTAACACAGTAAAATCGTGCTAGGATTGGTTTAGCATAGCATTTATAAGCTCGACAAATAGTTATTATTCTGTTCACTGTGCAAATAGCTATCAGTCTGAAGTACATGACCTTAACTTTATCATGGACCTATTACAAACAGCTGCTGCATGTTAAAGCGCATATATTGGATGTTTTAATGATTCATCAGTTGTTATCAACCTCATTATGTTCTTGACTGACCTTTCTATGGCACTCAAGAGATAAGGATCTACTCTATTTTGGGAGTAATACATATCTACATAATTATATTGTAGATACTAAGTATTGGTTATTCTCTAACATGGATACATTGCAGTTTGTTCTTATTCAGAGAGAAATAAGAAGAATTTTGACAGATTATGTTCTCAGGCTGGATTAAAAGATATCTTCTAAATCAATCTTTCTACCCTCACATTCTTTTAAAGGCAGAACATACTAAATTACATGTAGCACCTCAAATGGACATACATAATCTTTCATCTAAATTCATGATAATTTTGCACGAATGTGTACACAAACGTGAACATACTGCACATGTTGCTACTCTTATTTGTTCACTTTTATTACATTAATTTGGAGGGAGATCTGCTTTAATGTGTGGGAATACTTCTCCTTGCAACTTGCCCAGATGAAATCTTGCAGCTCTCTCCCTATACATTATCCATTGCACTTCTTCCTATACATCTCCTTCAACCCCTCCATTCCCTCCTTCTGTCATCTACTATGCTATCCCCTACTATCTTTCTCACCTCCCCATGTTCTTCCTCTCTCTCTCTCCTTCAACTTCTCTCTGTCCCCTACTATCCCCCACCCGTCCCACCTTTTTCCTCTCTTTTCTTCAACCCTTCACCCCCCTCTGCCCCCTACTACCCTCCCCCACTCCTCCTATCTTCTTCCTCTCTCTCTCTCTCCTTCACCCCCCCCCCCCCCTCTGTCCTCTACCCTTCCCCATCCCTCCCATCTTCTTCCACTCTCTCCGTCAACAATTCACTCCCCGCCTATGTCCCCTACTACCCTCCCCCACCCCTCCCACCTTTTTCATCTCTCTCCTTCAACCCTTCACCCCCCTTGTCCCCTACTACCCTCCCCCACCCCTCCAATCTTCTTCCTCTCTCTCCTTCAACCCTTCATGCCCCCCCTCTGTCCCCTACTACCATCCCCCATCCCTCCCATTTTCTTCCTCTCTCTCATCTTCAACCCTTCATCCCCTCCCCCTCTGTCCCCTACTACCCTCCCCCACCTCTCCCATCTTCTTCCTCTCTCTCCTTCAACCCTTTCATCCCCATCCCCTACTATTCTACCCCCTACTATCCTCCTCCACCCCTCCCAGCTTATTCATCTCACTCCTTCAACCCATCCATACCCCTCCCTGTTCCTAGATACTATCATTTCCTCTACTAAACATCCCCACCCCTCCCACCTTCTTTAAATATCCCTCTCCTATCCTTAAGACTGTCTATTTCTCCTTCAATATTCATCTATCTATCTTCCCCATACCTTTCATCCAATTTCCTCTCTCTTTCCCTCGCTTCCCCCCCCCCCCCTTGGTTTAGTTGTCATGCTCACCACTTTTGCCATGATTTCAATGTCCCCATCTGATGCAGCATGGAGTAAAGTTTGGTGGGACTTAAGCTGCTGTGATTGTTCAGCACCTTAAATCAGAGAAAAGGAAGAAAAAAAAATGATTCTACAAGTACTTGAATTTCTTGGGTATAAAGTAAACATGAGAAACCCTTACCTGTTTAGGGTTCATCAAAAAAAAAATAGTGACCCTTTATTTTTTATAGACTTATCTCTCTCCCCCCACCTCTTTATTATTTCCCATTTTTTCTCCCCATTTCTTGAAAATTCAAAAGGGCGCAGTATTTCCCTGGCTTAGTGTTGTAATCTGAAAGAAAAATATTGTTTGTCCTGGGCCTGTAAACCATCAGAAATTTATCCTGATTCTGGATAGAATAACACTACAATGCCCCCCCCCCCCCCGTATCTCCACCTCTGTAAAAATTGCAAAATCGATGAACAACATAATACCTTCGAGTAGTCTCTTGACTTCTGGTCCAAGTGCTAGTTCCTTGGGCGACATGCCTTCTCCGTTGATAGCAAAGACGTCAGCACCATGCTCTATTAACAGCTGCACTATGTCCTGGTGAAGAAAGAGAGCAAATTTGACTTTAAAAAAAATCAAATACAGGTAACTCTAACTAAGTCAAATCTCTTGGGACCACAGAAATTTGTTTGATTTATGAGAAATTTGACTTGAAAAGGGTATCATATAATACATGTTTTGAATAACCAGGGCCCCGTAACACAAAGGTTTAATAGCGATTAATCACTAAATGAAACAGCCTATCAAAATCATCGTTGCATGCGCATTTTGCTCAGTAGACTGACAAGGAACCAATTAGAATTGCTCTTTCACTTGTGATTGCTTTATGTGTTACGGGCCAATACGGGGTCCCTGGTCTAAAAAAATGCTTCGACTAAGGCGAACATCCGACGAATGGAAGGTCGGCTTAGGCAGAGTCATCTATATTTTAACCCTAATCAGACTGCTGTTTTTAAACAGGTGGAGGGGGCTGATCGAACACTACACATCATTACAAACACAGAATTTAGTTTCATTATCTATTTGGCAAATGAAGATAACACAGAAAAATACATAACAATTCAGAGAACAAAGAATTATCAATACAAAACAGAAATTATCCAATGGAATGCCAGCTAGGGGCAGAAAAGGTTAACTAATTAGAAAATAAGCCTTCTACTCTACTTCCAAATGGAATATCCACAGAACTTGAATTCAAAGAGAAAATTAAAAAAAATATATATTTTAACATCTCTAAATATACGGTACCTGTTAAACAGAAATATTGTGATCATTATGAACCTCAAAACAATGTGAATTACTGACCTCTCTGCCAATATAAGCAGCTTTGTGAAGAGGGGTATCTCCCATAGGATTCATTGAGTTGATGTTAGCTCCGTTACTCAACAGAACCAACGCAACCTTCTCATGACCAAAGTAAGAAGCAAGATGGAGTGGACTCCAACCTCGATTTGATTTTTGTTGACCTGGGTATCAAATCAATGAATACATTTGTCTGAGAATAAAAGTACACGATCTCTAACTTTAAGAAATGAGAAGAGTCAAAAATACAAATGACTTTGAGTGTCTTCATGAGAAGAAACTTGGAAATACATAAGTTCTTAATAAGGCAATCTATTCATCTTGGGACTCATCTTTTCATTTGTCATCTTAGCCTGCAATATATTCATGTGTGTTGGGGGAGGGGGGCAGGCACCTATTCACGGAGGATTATTCTATTGTTACTGGGGGTGCTGAGCAATGTCACAGCACCCCTAGTAACAATAGATAATCATCCATGGCCAGGTCCATGGAGGGGGTTCTAATAAGACTCATCACTTCCTTTGATAACACTTTTTTTTTAATAAAACATTGTCCCTTGCAAACTGCTGGTTATTCCCTATATCACCTTTTCTTTAATACTGGGTGTGTTCCTATGAAGCAAATATTTTCTTTATCAGTTTGTCCAATACTTCCTAGCAAACTGTTGACCTTTCCAAAAATCATTTCCTTTCTTTGATAATGAGTAATAAAGCAATGCACAACTTCTACTCTCACCTTTACAATTAACACTGAAATTGCAGCTCGTGTCACATTGCTCGTATTTCTGGATCAGTTTATGTACCCCTGATGCATCTCCATGTCGTGCTGCAACAAGTAGCAGCTCCATGTCCTCCTTTTCATCCTCTGGTTTAACACCATCTCCCGACCCTTTCTGGAAGCTTGAAGCTCTCTCAAGATCTTTTTTAATACCGTGATCAACAATTTCACTATTCTCTGCTCCTTGGATAATCCTGTTCGCCACACCATTGTTATCATTATCTTGAAGGATAGATCTGTTGTCCTTAGCTTCCCTGAATTCTTCCTCTTGCATCCTATCATCGTCATCTCCCAACATCCATCCTTTCTCGTTCACCATGCCCGGATCACCGGCTTCATTTATCGCAGTCACGACTGCTTCTGCACCTTTTGTAATGGTGGGATAGTTATCTGCGATTCTAATACTGGCAGCATCTCTGACAGTCTCCTGCTGCCCCTCTTCATCTTCAGCATCACAGTCAAAGAATTTGACCGTTCCAGATACCGGCTCTTCCACTTTCTCCAAATCAATTTTCCTCAAAGGTGGATCCTGAACCTGGTTGGAAGTTTGCCTCGGTTCAGTTCCACTCAATCTTTCGGATGCTTCAGTTTCAATTTCAATCCCTTCAGGCAGTTCACCCTCTTCCTGGCAATCCTTAAACTCTGGAGGAGACTGTTCTGCCATTATTGTCTACTAGATGCCAGGGAACACTCCCAATTAGATTTGGCAATATCTAGATGATAAAGAAACATCAAAATAATAATTTGAAATTTGGAGAACCTAAAGGCAAACTGCATAAATGCACGGTATAGGCTACATAGAGAGAGAAATAGGGGATGAAAGAAGGCAACACCACAAACTGTTTGATGAAGAACATATTTGAAACTAAATTCCCTTCAAACACTGGCGGATCCAGGGAGGGGGCACAGCAGGCACGTACCCCCCCCCCCCCCCATTTTAACAGAGGGGTTTTTTTTGCGTGTCAATTTTTTTCGGGTACGAAATATCCTTACTTAATTTGTGGTTGAAAATTTTTCTTATATCTTTTGCGTGTCAAAATTTTCCTCAGAAAAAAATTGCCCCCCCCCCCTTTTAGAAAATCCTGGATCCGCCCGTGCCTTCAAATGCAACTCCATTATAAGGACTACAAGAATGACTTGTTCACAATTGAATGAGTATGTTTGGTTTGTGTTTGGTGACTGACTCGGCTGATAAAATGTTGAAATAAGTTTGATAAGTCGAATGGTGGCACATGTCAGGATCATTGACACATCACGCTACCTTGAGGTAGAGGAAAATGAGCTACATTTGGAGTGGCTCAGAGTATCAATTGGTTGTATTTCCAACCAAATGAGAAATCTGCAGTTGTGCTCAATAGTTAGTGAACCCCACTACAAGAATCACTCCTTAAAGGAGAATGAAACTCTTGGAGCAAGTTAGCTTTTGTGAAAGCAGAAAAATCAAAGAATAAGATCAACAAAAGTTTGAGTAAAATAGGACTAGCAATAGAAGAGTTAGGAGCATTTGAATGTCGAGATCACTAATGCTATGGAGATCCTCCCATTGGCAATGCGACCATGATCTATGATGTCACAGATGAACAACTCTCCCCTTTTGGACACTGAAAATATACCCCAAAACATCTCTTTTTGCTCATTCTAATCATATGACAAACGATTCAATTATATAATGTTGTGAAACCTCTGTACTTGTCCTCTCATAAAGAGAACACCTCACCTTTTGATAGACTCTATAAAAGTGAGAATATAAGTGAAATAAGTACTAAAGTAATGAGGGAGTTGTACGTGTGTGACATCACAGATCTTGGTCGCATTGCCAATGGGAGGATCTACATGGCATTAGTGATCTCGACATTCAAATGCTCATAACTTTCTTATTATTCATTCAATCTTCCTCAAACTTTCAACAATATGTTTCTTTGATTTTTCTCTTTGATATGGATTTAGCTGGTTTCAAGGGTTTCATTTTCCTTTAATGACGAGTGTAGAATGTGGAAACGCAACTGCAATGTTCGGCGAGCCCAAAGAAACAAACTTTATTGAATGTAATACTTTATCGCCTGACTTCACAATCAAATATCTAAGACATGGCAGGACTTGAATGCTTTAAATATGTTCATTTTCTGGTTGGGTTCACTAACTTTTGAGCACCACCGTACTGTATTATGTACAGGAGATAGTTTCCCAAAAAAATCAAACAGATCTGCCATAAAGCAAGTGCCTTCCATATCTATTATTTATTGTTTTGCTCTAGCATTTTAGTCATTCATGGGATTTTAATCCGATGAGTGCATGTCTAAAAGCTTCAGTATGTCTGTTGTAAGGCTATTTTACGATAATAAATGTTAGTAAGTGCGACTCTAAGTAGAGTTAAGTCATACCCCAAGATCCAACCTTGTTCACTGAATAAATGCCCAGATCCAGCTCATCAATTACTTAGCATGATTAGTTACGAACAAACTACAGCTGGCAGCCGTCTGTTTCGAGGAGTTTTTTAACATTTTCATTTTTTTTTAATTTCTCCTCATACACAGACGGCTCGCGATCGTGCAGCTGCCATTAGGGGGTTAACAATGCAAAATCCCCCAACGGGGCTCATTCATAGATTTTTGTCTTTATTTCATAAAAATATACAAAAAGAACTGGACCAAAATTAAGATTATTATTTCGTTTTGGCCTGAAATGCACCAAAATGGGGAAAAATAAACTTAAATTAAAAGGAAAAAAACTTTAAAAAGTGACTTGCTTCGGCTGTCGCGCAACTCCCACTTCCCTGGTTTATCTGAACTTAATACATAAACATATGGCCATTGAGTCCCTGTACAGATCGAGTTAGAACTTCAGTCTCTGTAATAATTAGTGAGTGGAGCCAACGGAGTTGAGCTTCAGCCAAACAAATATAACAGAGACAGAAGCTTTTATTTTTGTTTTAAGTTTTGGTCTACAAGTACAATAGTACTACAAACAAACATGCCCGATAATATTTAATAAATTAAAATAAATGTTCATCCGAGCATTTATTTTTTTTCAGTCTATGCCCATAATCAAATTAATATGGCACAGTCACACAATGTTGTGATGATCGCGATCGTGATCTTGGCCATTTCATTTCAGGCCAAGGCCAATGGCAATGCCGTATTCCCAGGCCAAGGCTACGGGCAGAGCCGGGGGCAGGGCCTGGCGGACATGGGCCATGCCCATGGCGGAGCAAAGGATAAGCTGGTGCGGAAATTCCAACCTCAATGTGCACCTGCCATTTATTATTACTAACTCACCGGATCTGTTTGTTTCCCTTCTTACAGTCAAAGTTTTATCTCTGTATATCATCCAAACAATGTCAACATTCGAAATGTAAATAAATGTAAACTATCTCATTTCTTCCCACAATTTTGCTGCCCATGATTGATCTACAAAAGGCGCAGCAGACGTACGTGACGTGATCGATCGAAAGGTCCTTGTCACATGCTAATATTCTTTGTCACGTGATATTCAGGAAATGGTATATTCTTTCTGATCTGGGATAGTCAGAGGGATTTTTTATAGAGGGGCCGATTTCACGAAAGGGTCTTTCCAAGGACCGTCTTTCGTGTCGCCCATCTTTTATGACGCACTGTATGCTGGATAATTCTTAAATGTACGATAAACAAATAAAATTTGTTTGCTAGCATTTAAATCAATTTGTATACAATTTCATGATATAGCACATCATTATGTAAATAAAGATTTGAATAAAATATGTTTGCAGGTAATTTATTTAAAATGCGTTTAATTCACATGGCGCATCTTAATAAATGGGCGACACGAAAGACGGTTCTTGCAAAGACCCTTTCGTGCAATAGGCCCCATATCTCTATGAGAGATACTGATAATATATCTCTATATATGGGGATAGGATTCTCTTCTCGGGGGGGGGGGGGTCCTCAAGGGTAGGGCTAGGGAAGGAGGAGTGGGTCACTGCATGGGTGTTGATCCCGGATAGCCTGGATTATATTCACGGTAGAGGGCCGTCACGTGATGATATGATAATGAAGATAGTAGAATTAAGGGAATAGAATATATTTTCAGTTCCAGGCCCGGATCCAGCTTTTGCCAATAGGGGGAGGTAGCAGAAAGATATTTTCATCCAGCTGATTTGGGGTTAGTTTTTTCGAGGGGGCATGCATGCATGCAGTCCTATAAACTTTTTGAGTACATTTGATATATCTCAGCTTTACTCTCAATTAAGCAGAGCCTTAATAAATCATGCGAGTGCAATTAATACCCGAACGGCATATTTATGGTTATATTCCCGGGATTTAAAGGAGAATGAAACCCTTGAAACCAGCTGAATCCATATCAAAGAGAAAAATCAAAGAAACATTTTGTTGAAAGTTTGAGGAAGATTGAATGAATAATAAGAAAGTTATGAGCATTTGAATATTGAGATCACTAGTGCCATGTAGATCCTCCCATCGGCAATGCGACCAAGATCTGTGATATCACACACGTACAACTCCCTCATTACTTTGGTACTTATTTCACTTATATTCTCACTTTTATAGAGTCTATCACAAGGTGAGGTGTTCTCTTTATGAGATGACAAGTACAGAGGTTTCACAACATTATATCATTGATGAATCGTTTGTCATATGATTAGAATGAGCAAAAAGAAATGTTTTGGGGTATATTTTCAGTGTCCAAATGGGAGAGTTGTACGTGTGTGACATCACAGATCTTGGTCGCATTGCCAATGGGAGGATCTCCATAGCATTAGTGATCTCGACATTCAAATGCTCATAACTCTTTTATTGCTAGTCCTATTTTACTCAAACTTTTGTTGATCTTATTTTTTGATTTTTCTGCTTTCACAAAAGCTAACTTGCTCCAAGTGTTTCATTCTCCTTTAAGGAATAATTTTTTAATTCACAACATTTCAAAACTTATTTATTTCTGGAGTTTGGATTTTATGTTTGGCTATAACTTGCAGATATTTCCATCGGAGCAATTTTCGCCGGAGCAAATGTAAGGTGCAACCATCTTTATCTTTCTATCTATCTATCTATCTATTTAATATCTATCTATTTATATATCTTTCTATCTATCTATCTATATATCTATCTATCTATTTTTCTATCTATATCTATCTATCTTCTATCTATCTATCTATCTATTTCTTCTTCTTCTTTTCCTTTCTTTCGTTCGTTTGTTCATTTGTCTGTTCATTTGTTTCTTCGTTCGCTCGCTCATTCACTCGTTCGTTCATTCATTTGTTCATTCAGTCAGTCAGTCATTCATTTATTCATTGATCATTCCGTTCATTTAGGCCTACTCACTTTAGTTCAAATACAATCAAAGGACAAGTCCACCCCATCAAAAAGTTTATTTGAATAAAAAGAGAACGTTCCAACAAGCATAACACTGAAAAAAGTTATGACATTTTAAAGTTTCGCTTAATTTCACAAAACAGTTATATGCACATCCTGGTCGGTATAAAAATGAGGAACCTAACGATGTCATCCACGTCACTATATCTTTTGTATTTTATTTTATGAAATGTGAAATATTTTATCTCCTCATTGTCAAGTGAAACAATGATTAATTCCTCCATGATCATGTGGAAGTAGCATATTATTTAATACTATATGGTTCAGTCAAGTTGGTCCTTATTGTCAAAACTGTAAAAAATGAAATATTGTAGAATTCAAACAATAAAAAACAAAAGAAATAGTGAGTGAAGTACATCATCGACTGTCTCATTTGCATGTCACTGAGTTGTACATAATCACGGTTTTGTGAAAAATAAGCGAAACTTTAAAAAGTCATAACTTTCTTGTTTTACCTCCGATTTTGATGAAATTTTGAAAGTTATGCTAGTCTGATTTTTCTCTATTATTGATTTTTTTTTTTCTGGGGTGGACTTAAGTAAATTATCTCTGGCCTTAGCTCTCATGCAGCATTGAGACTACAAAGAAGAAAAATGCAAAGATATGCGATAAAAAATAATGTATGAAAATAAGATTAGAGCAAAAGTACTGGAAACACAACAAAAGCTACAATATCCCCCCCCCCCCCAAAAAAAAAAAGATGCGCTAATAGCAGACGACGCCGGTCGTCGCGATATCGGGTAGTCGGGTACCCGCGGCCGCGCGCGCGCAATACCGGTATCGCCTGGAAAATTTGTAGATTTGACCGAGTCTGAGTCTGAGACTGTGAGACTCTGAGTGAAATTTTGGCGTAAATTGCTGATTCAGCATTTATTTGCTCCTCAACTATGGCTAAACAAGGGTCAGAACGCGAGGAGAGTTCAGGTAAATAAGATAAAATTATAACTTTGTTAAATATTTTTTCTAGTGTCGATTAATTAAGTTCCAGCTACCAATCAGTATCTCAGTGACCTTCGGTCCCATGTGTGGAGATTGGTGTAACGTATGCGCGTCTTTCTTGTAATAAGTTGTTAAACTTAAAAATTAAGACTTTGTGTGTCATATGTTAGCTATAGAGTAGGGCCTAGACCTTATCGCAAATGGATATACGCAAAGGATCACGGGACCCCAGCTTGCATGCTTCCTCTTTCTTTCTTTTTCTTTCTTCCTTCCTTAATTTTTAATCCTTACTTGCTACCTTTCTTTCTTTCTGGCGAAGTTTCTCTTTTTTCGTTTCTAATTCTATCCTTTCTTCTATCTTTCCCGCTTGCCTTTTTTGTTCCATCTATCTTTTCAATCTTTCCTAGCTTTCTTTCCTGATCTTTTTTCTCTCTCTCTATGTTCATTATTCTTTGTTTCCTTTGCTTTGTTTTCTTGTACTTTCCTTCTTTCTTTAAATTTCTTCATTTTTTTTTTTGCTTCCTTGGCTTCTCCCTTCCTCTCCTTTTTCTTTTTCCGAAGTTTTTGTTCTTTCTTTCTTTTCCTTCTTCCATTATTTTCTTCTTTTTAAAAAATTCTCTCTTCACTTCATTCTTTCCTTCCACTAAAGTTTCATCCTTTCGTTCTGTATCTTCTTTCCTTCTCTTTTTCCTTATTCTTTCTTTCCTTTTTTCCTTCCTTCCTGAAATTCCCCTTTCTTTCTTTCTTTCTCTTTCTTTCTTTGTTTTCTTTTTTTTCTTAAAAAAAATGCAGGAAATCTTTTTTCTTCATTCTCTCTTTCTCCTCTTTTTCTTACTTTCTTCCTCCCCCCCCCCCCCCCCCGGCTTTTTTATTTCTTTCCATTCTTTCTTTCACCCATTAATTCATTTTCCCTTTCTTTCGTTTTCCTGTTCTTTTCTTTCCCTTTTTCTTTATTGATTTCAAAGAATGGAGGAAACCTTTTTTTTTCTTTCCTTTATTCTTTCTTTCTTCTCCATTCATCTCTTTTCTTTCCTTTTTTTTCTTTCTCTCCTTCATCCTTTCCTTCACCCATTCATTCACCTTCCCTTTTTCTTTCTTTCTTTTTTTCTTTTCTTTCTTTTTTCCTTCCTTCCTTCCTTTCCTTCTTTTTTTAGTTATTTTCAGTGATTCCCCTTTTTATTTTGTGTCACGTTCATATACAAAAGCACATGAAAATATATGAGGGAGAAAATTAATCAAATGGTGTATTGACACCAATTTCGGTCATAGGAGGTAAAATCACTCCTAGTACCAATGAGGTCCAAACATTACATGTATGGACCTCATAGGCGACATAAGTGATAAAACCGGTTAGACATTGCCGTTTCTATTTGCACCCAAGGACTTTGGCAAATGTACGCCTTAATACAAATTGGATGGTAAAATTTTTGGTATGAATTAGTTTTAAACATCATAAATAATCTTTTACAATGTTTAAAAGTTAATGGATTGAGGTTAAACTTACATTTTCAGTCTTTTTTCTTGAATTCTTGGTGAGCGTTCCAAACGCTGTGAGGACTGATCAACTCCGATGTGATTCACGTACTGGTCAGCTGATCGGTCAGGTGATCGGTTGTTATCGGTTGGTTATCTTATTGTCAGACGTTCATAATTTATATTACAATATATCAATCTTCAGTATCTTGATTTCAAGCATCAGTATTGCAGAGAAAAGTCATTATACTAGATTGGAATCAGTGGCAGATCGGGGGGGGGGGGGGTTGAGCATTTCTGGCCTGTTCCACCTTTTGAGATTCATAGTCAATATTTTGGATGTAAAAAAGAAAATATGTCGTTCATACAAAGTTATGTCCCCCCCCCCCCCCCCACCTAGCTCCCTTATGAGAATCACAGCAATATTTGTAATGGGGATATTTTGTTCATATTCTTTGCCCTTTTTTGCTTCTCAAATTTATTTTACTTTGAACAATATGACTTTCTATATTTAGTGACAAACTTTTTTATGGGGGGGTGGGGGGCTTGCCAAATATAACGCAGGACAAGATGACCTTCTTTTTTTAGTGACAACTTCTTTTTTTTGTCAAATTTTACGAGAGACAAAATGACCTTCGATCATTATTAGTTAAACCTTTTTTTTTGGGGGGGGGTAGGGGGCTCGCCAAATAGTGACACACTTTTTTGTAAAATTTTACGCAAGAAAAAATGATCTTCAATCATTATCAGTTACCTTTCATTCGTTTTTTTTTGGGGGGGGGGGGGCTTGCCAAATTTTATGTGGGACAAATGACCTTCATTTTTTAGTGATTTTTTTTTTATACTTGACAAATTTTAAGAGGAACAAAATGGCCTTCAATCATTTTTAGTTAGAACCTTTTTTTTTTGGGGGGGGGGGGCTTGCCAAATATTTCACAGACAAAATGAACTTCAATTTTAGTGACCAGCTTTTTATTACTTTTAAAATTTCACGCAGGACAAAATGACCTTCACTTTTTTTTTTATGTTAACCTGGGGGGGGGGGCTTGCCAAATATTACACGGACAAAATGACAGTATTTTATTTTTAGTGACCATTTTTTTAAATACTTTTTTTCAAGCTCGTCAGGGGGGCAGGGATACGTCATTTGCATGGGTTGTGACTCATCGGGGGGGGGGGGGGCAGTGTCTGCCCCCCCTTGCTCCCCCCCCCCCCGTAGGTACGCTAGTGCTCGGGACCTACATTACGTAACTTTTATCTTCCACATATATATATATATATGCCCCCTCTTATATACCCCTGTTATGCCCCTGCACAGACTCGTCTACATTGATTTCGATATTTAAGCGTCATTATAAAATTATAACAAAATGAGCGCCTTGATTAAAGGCCATAAAGCCTAGAGACTCGCGAGCGTCATGTGACAACTCGCCCTGGATTTGCATGTGCAGGATCCTATGGCGACAACAGCCGTCGCAAGAGTTGGCCAGAAGAGGCAATGAAAACACAAAATTTGGAAAGAAAAGAACCGATGAGTACCCATTTTACATTATAATTAGGAAATTAATATATAATGAATAAGTTAGACCTGAATTTAGGCCGTAATTTATATGAATGGGCTGGAAATTCAAGGCCAAAACGTACCCGTCTGGCGTCGCCTTTTCCAACACGCGTTGGAATAGCGGTGTCGCCCCAGAGTGGGTAAAATAACTTTGAAAAAAAAATTTCACAAGGTACAATAGTTCACGTTAAAAAGAGAGGAAAGAGGCAATGGTATATAACCGTAGTACTTACTTTGAAGCGGTAAAACATTATTTTGAAGGATTTTTTCGGGCAAGTATTTCCCAACTATTTAGAAATTCACTTGCCCGACTGGGCAAGTGCTTCTAAAAAGTTATGTAGCACCCTGCTCTGCCTCTGGCACTCACACGTATTGCGAGGTTAGCATAGTATACTACTCTGGGGAATCTTGATTTAAGCTACACCTACCATTGTTCTCTTCGACTTCATCCATTTCTTTCACTATAATATATATATATATATATACAGTATATATTTGTTTTATCATTGTTATTGTTTTGTTTTTTATGTCTTGACATCGTTAGACAGGAATAACCGTCGTTTCTGGGGATTTATTTAACAATTTCAGACATTTTACTATCATCCCCATTAACCGACGGTAGTGTATTAGTGCGAGCCTGCATGTGTAATCGGGACCACCAATTCGGGCGACCACGTTTTGTCTAGATTTTTATTTATTTTTTTATTCTAAATGACATTATATTATCTTGAACGAAGGCCCACTAATTTCTAATCTTTCTTTTGATAATATACATATTCTAAGAAAATATCAAAAATATACATTACCGATGATTTATTCCTTATTTCTGGAATTTTCTGCCGGAGAGGAAAAAATGGCAGCCGTGTGTTGCTGCCCTCTACGTTGAACGAGTTGTGCTTTTATCAAGGCTTTCCGATTAAATTTTCGATATCTTGGCGGACTTGGCCAATCAATGCGAGCGACAAGTTCCTAACTCTCTCTTAACTGATCCCTCCACTTTGGAGATTCCTGGAGTCCAGATGGAATGTAAATGTATGTAATCACAGATCCGATTTTAGGAAATTTCAAGAGACGTAGAACGGGAGGTATGGATTTTGTGAAGA
Organism: Lytechinus pictus; assembly: GCF_037042905.1. Lineage (NCBI taxonomy): Eukaryota > Metazoa > Echinodermata > Echinoidea > Temnopleuroida > Toxopneustidae > Lytechinus > Lytechinus pictus. The sequence goes on from NC_087245.1 coordinate 38,649,092, forward strand.
AAAAAGAGGGATAGTAGGAGTAAGCTATTGTGAACTTAAGATGACAAGCAAGGATGTTAGGATAATAAGGTGGCACATCTACAAGCGCAAAGCAGCGACACAAATCACGATATATAGCAACTGGTAAATACATCTGTAAGGATGATGACGTCATCCAAGATGGCAACTTACGTTGACCAACGAAAGGATCGAAGATGCCTGTTTTTATCATCATTTGAAAGGAATTAGCAGTAACTGCGGTCTGAGGTACGATATTTCTGAATTTTATATATTTTTTCGTAAGTTTGGATGTAGTTTCTTTTTTATAATGTGACATTTTATGTACCAAAAAAATAATCCGAAAATCGGGTTTCCGCCGAATGTTAGATCTATCGTTACTGCTAATACGTTGTCTGCACGTACGGGCCAACAACTCTTCAATCTATGTATTGGTGAGTGGAGCCAATGCAGTCCAGCGGATTGACAACCAAAATACAGAGACTGAAGCTTTTGGTCTATGTAATCAATATCTCATCTCCTTTATTTCAGCTGGTTGGAGTGAAACCGTTGCTGCTATAGTTGTAGGTGTCATGTGTGTTGCCTTTGGAGTTCCTTTGTGGTGGAAAACAACAACTACTTACAGAGCATCTCTTCCATATAATGATATTGAACAGGTCTTTAAACAAGAGGTAAAGTGCTTCTCCCTCTCATGGAATATGACAGTTATAGAAATTTTGATTTGATTGTGGATTTCAAAAGTTGGGAAATTTGGGGTCATCAATCAGTTGGTTTATTGAAGTATGTGTGTTAATTGTCATAAAAACGTAGATGTGCTTGTGAATCTCTGAAATTATTGTGCAAATGTGGATGAGGTTACTGAAACTAATAAAATCTACAATTTTACTTTATAAATTTTGGCAGGAGATAGATTGTTTGAATGCAAATTTTTTTTTTAGCCATGTAACAGCATATAAAATATTGCTATTTGCGTGATCGATTCTTTATACCAAAACATTCACAGATTATTGATTCATGCTGCAAAATATTGATCTGATCAATCACAACTATGGAAAGCCAGCAAAGTCAACATATAAAATGCACGTTTGTTTAAAAAAAAATCTAGATATGAATATATATCCATAAATTAATTGATTTCTTGACAATTTGGTGTGGTCTCCTTTGTTTACAAAGGACGTTGTGCAAATTTCCTTGGAGAAAAATTTATGACACTGATGGATTTCCATAAAGTTCAAATTGATTGGATCAATCGTAACTCTTTGTAAGACGGGGCCCTGGTCTACATGTTTGTTGCAAAGTTGTAAAGATGGAACCCATTTTCTTGATTAAGAGACATTACCGGTAAATGATTCTCATGTCAACCTTTCAGACAACATGCAAGATTCCCATAACACTGGTTTTGTGCAGTCAACAGTCAGATAGTGGCTCATCAGTAAAGGAGCTGGAAGCACAGCTGGCAAGGTCTTTGATGTCAGGTAAGTAGTAGTAACCGGACTAACTTGAGAAAAAAAACCCACCTACTTTTACATTTTTAATTCAATTTTGAATTTAAAAATCATGCCAATTGATCTTAATTTCATAATCTTTTCTATTTTCATTAATTTGTTTTACAAAAAGTGAATAAAATTAACAAATGGCACAATCTGGACTTCCCTTAGTGACCTGGGACACAAAGGCCATGGACTAGAATTCTGAGGTTAAAGGTAAATGCTAGTTTTGGTAAGCATATAAAAATGAGTTCGTACAGAATCCAATGAAATGACCACCAAAATGTCTGTTTGTATGAATAAAACGCATGTGCCAAAGGATTCTGGAAGAAATTGTGTAATTGCTGAGAAATCAGCAAATAAGCACAGGATTCGGGTAGAGCGTCGGGCCCGACGCTCAAAGCAATAATTATACACAGTCCCACGTGCGCTTATCTGTGTTGGGGAAGTTCAGTCTGAACATTTTTCAGCGTAGATTTCAAGATTTCACAAAGTTCAGTTCATGTAACTGTACCAGATCTAGATCCTCGATGATATACTGACAATTAAGCCTGGTTTTACAGACTTTCTCATGAAATCAGTGTTTACTGCAACTACTGGAATTTCTCTTTAAGGCGATTTAGTTGTCCCCAAGTCCGCGGCCGCACTCGATTATTACAACACTGCAAATGATTTTCCATTTTAAAATAGTTTGATCTATTGATATGTTGTCACCTTCGTATTTCTGCAATAATTGCTGGCCTTGTTTTGCTTTGTCTGGCCTTGCCCTGGCCTAAAACTAGGAAAAGGTCAAGGACTTTAGATGCCCAAGGTCAAGGACTAGGTATCAGCGGCCAAGTCTACTTTCCTTGAGCATAATGATCTTCACCTTGAATGAATTAGAGATAAAATCTTATCTTGACCTTGATCCAGACAGGAATCATAAATTTGACTCACTACTTTTTTAAATGCTGAAATATATCATTTCTATGAGAATCTGTTCTCTCTGATTATCCCCATTTTGATCATCTTACAGGACAAGATGGGAGATCTTCTCTTAGTATGCAATACTCCATTTATTCCAGGAATTGTTTGACAGCCGAGAGGAGATTTATGGAAGAATCATCATCAGTAGAAGGTAAAGGAAGTACATGTAGTTCAGATAGATTTCAACTGACAGAGAGCTCTAGGAATTCTGTAGAACTGAGTTCAAACCATTTTTTTTTCAAACGTATGTGTAATTTGGAATAATTAGCTCTTTCAAATTTGATTAACCGTTTAGGCTGTTGGAGAAATATATCTACAAAGTCTTGTTCAGTCCTTTCTTAAGCCTGCTACACAAAATACATTTTGTGTCACAGTTGTAAAAAATTGGAAAGAATATTTTGTGAGGTACCAGAAATATCCCCTGCAGATATATATGGCCTGTTGATCTTAGACAAGGTGCCATTTGGGTAAAATGTGATTTGGAAAACCTGGAAATGGTGATTATTACCAATATCATGATTATAATGAAGATGATAATGATTTCATATTGATAATAATACATAATGATTTAATATTACGGATAATTATAAAGTAGTAATGATAGTAATGATAATGATATAAACATCAATCAAATTTATTATGCCAGTGACTCAAGCAGTTTGTCTTCGTCATGTCTCTTTTATTCAGAGATAAAACTTGCAGTTGTCTTTATACATAGCATATTCTTATTCATGTGCTTCGTGCATCACTAATAGGCTTCAAACTAATAGTGATGAATATAGTGATGATGGAGATGGTGATGGTGTAGTGATGATTCATTAATTCATGATAATGATGTTAATAATGATGTTCATGTACAATTATTGATGAATCAATGTTACAATTCATGCCATGTCTCTTTGTTTGTAGACATAAATACATAGACTTCACTTTGTAATATTTTTCTGTAATGTTTTTTTTTTTCTTCCCTACAGAATTTGACAGGAAACTGTCTACTCTGCACCAGGACTCTGTTGGTCAGATCACTTTGTATATCTTGGAAGATTCCTCGGTCTACTTCCAAGACAAGAAGATAAATATTCATGTGGGGCAACATAGAGCTATTTACATCAAAGGTAAAGGTGTCTGTTTTTTTTTTATGGGGGGGGGGGGTTCAGGGTATATTTGGATAGTCAGTTACTTTGAAAATATGCATTCACCGGCAGCAAACGTTCAGGAAAAGTTTCATGACTTGTCGATTTGTTCCAACTTCAATACATATTTTCATTTTATAGAAAAAATAAATTTTTAGGTGTTAATAATTTTTGCATGATAGGAAACCTATGAAAATCTTCAATGGTAGGTTTGATACATCAAAATATTTTGATAATGTTCAGCTGCAAGTTCATTACATTTCACTTTTCTAAATATTATACTTCGCAAAAAAAGTAATTGCATTTTTGTTGTAAGTGTTTTCCATCCATCTCTACATCTTTCCATACCAAGGATAAAACAAGTGGGTTTTTTTTTATTGAGACTTAAAAATCTTTTGAAACACCTCCAGGTTCAAAGCTAGAAACTCCTATAGAATTGACAGCAGAATTGATCAAGACTGTGATTGTGTCTGAAGCCAGTCTGGACAAACATTACAAGACTGCCAGAGGTGTCATACACACAGTGGTTAGTATGCATATGCAAGCAGATGATGAAGATTGTATTGGCATTGTTAGTGCCTCATATGGTGACTGGCTGGAACACTCCACAGGGAGTGGAGGATGTGCATGCATTGTGCGTAGGAATGACTGATTGAATCCAATGACTGGGGTAATAATATACCTGTAAGCATTTAGATATGTACAGTGTATGTCTATAGTGCCTTATTTAAAACTCAATTATTATTTTTCAATTTTTTTTTTCATGTACCCGGTAGTTGTAGTTGAGATTTTTTTCCACTTTACTTGTAATGCATGGTCTGTGAAGTTGATCGAAGGCACAGGTGACTTTGCCCCATAACAGTAATCAGTTAGATCTTAGCTGGATATTAAAGTAATAAAGAAACAATAAGAGAGGGAGGGTGAGGGCAGGGAAGGAAAAGGTGGTAAGAGGAAAGTTGAGTGAGGTTTTCTGCATTTTATGCTTGAAATTAAATTTCTCATTCTATTTCTAATTTCTTTATTTCCTTTTGGTCCAAGTCCGTCATGATAATGGTGATAGTAATGATGAAAATGATTATGATTATGATGTTGTTGATGGTTGAGGTGATGATGGTGATGATAATGATGATGATGATGCATATGATGTTGCATATGATGATGATTATGATGATGATTGATGATTAAGATGATGTTGCATATGATGATGATGGTGATGATGATGATGATGATGGTGATGATGATGATGATGGTGGTGGTGATGGTGATGGTGATAATGATGGTGATGATAATGATGATTGATGATTAAGATGATGATGATGATGATGATGATGGTGATGATGGTGGTGGTGATGATGATAATGATGATGATGATGATTAAGATGATGGTGGTGGTAAGGATGATGATGATGATTAACAATAAGAAGATTGTACATGTTTGGTTACCTTTCCAATAGATCCTCTGAATTTACTCCCTATCTTTTCTTACCCTCCATCTCAGGCTGATCTGGAAAGCATGCGTTCCTTCCGTTATACTCCTGGCTACGAGCTCTCTTTCACCTTGCTCATCCCAGAACCTCACAACATTCTGGGCCACTGGGATCTAGAGAAGGCTCAGCAAGGTATATATATCTCTCAGATACAAAATAATAACTCTTAAAAAAGATTTGAAAAATGTTGCTCCAGAATCCTAACACAAAATGAAACATTAGAATGATTGATTATTTTCTGCTATTTTTGTACCACAATGTTTGCCAAGAAACAAAATATTTACAAATAAGCATATAAACATTCTTTTCTTTGATGCAGATCGAATGGTCATGATAATGTTTTTGAAAACGAAATTCACAGTATATTTCTGATTTTTTTCATGGAAAGGTAAGTACATATCAAGATTATCATAAACCGCATGTTCCTGTGAGAAGAGCAGCAGAAGCAGCAGCAGTAGTACCGTTTTCCTTCAATGCAAACAACTTCTCTCATTATTAAATACAGTTTATTTGGATCCAATGACGAGGAAGCTTGAAGAGTTTGCCGAGTTCACAGTGGCCTCCCAGGTCCTCTACTACACCGGTCTCTCTGTCAAACCAAAGAAGAAAGATTCGTCCTTCTATTTTCCTCACAGTTCATTGCCGCATATCATTACACCAGTGGAAGCCAAGCTAGGTGAGTTTATAATGTTGAGGCAGAGAGGAATGGAGGGTGGGGAGGGGGGGGGGGTTGAGGAGGGGAGTGAGTTTGTAAAACCAAAGAAGAAAGATTCCCCATTTTGATTTCCTCAGAGTTCATTGCCTCATATTATTAAACCAGTAGGAGTTATACTGGGTGAGCTATAATGTCGCGAGTACAGAGAAAATGGAGGGTGGGAAAAGGTAGGGGGAGGCATTTGTAAAACTGAAACAAAGATACAGACTCAGGCTTTTGATACAACCGTAAATCAGGCTGAAACTCATTGTAGATTTCTGATTGGTATGCATCTCGTTATGAGCATGCATAGACGGGATCAGTACTTAGGTATGTTATCGTAGGGTACATCATCGCCCAAAGTGAGAGAGCTGACCAACATTCCATGTACGAGTTCATGAAAAGCTGCCAAATTCATGGGCCCTTTTTTCAAATTTTTTGTATTGATGATGTCATATTGCTTACATCTATTCCATTCTTATAATTTGTCTGAATTATAATTTGTAGGTCTTTTTACTCATGGATTTTATGATGACATGTGTTATACATGTTTTACATATTGCTAGTTCTTATGAAATTCTGAAAATTGATTTCTGCCGGATGAAAGTAATTAAATTGAATTTGATCCCCTTTTTAATTACCAAAACCTCTTCAGTTTTGCCAGCCCTACCAGTTGTTAACCTTCAATTTATTTGAAATCAATTCATTCTCAATAGGATCACATGTGACCAACTTTCCCAATCTCAACTTTATAGTCTACATTCCCCCAGTGGACCAGTCTCCTTTGTACATTCACTCCGGTGATGGTAAGAGACAACGTTTTGTTACTTCCACTTGGGGATCCGGTTTCACAAATAATTGTTATAGTAATAAATGCACAAGTTTACAATCAGCCAATCAGATTGGTGGATTTCAATAGCTTTTAACTGTTATTGCATATTTGTTATTATAACAAGTTTTATGAAACAGGCCACTGGTGGTGCACTCCAGTGCATGTTTGCAGTGCTGTATAGTTTGTTACTTGGTCTACACCCAATGTCTGATTTGACAATAATAATATTAATAATAATGACAATATTAACAATGATAATAATAGTAAATGCAGCATTTAGAGGGCTCATCAATCTTGTATTATATCGACAAACACAATTCATAGCCAATATTTGAAATATTAGTACTCACAAAAAAATTTGAATGAATGTATTGTCTTCTTACACAATCTGTTGGGACAAACAATGTGTTGGTAGACATGTATGAGGTATAAAAAAATATGAGAGGTCAGAGAGTCTTGAATGTTGAAAACATCATATCGCATTGTGTGAAGGAAACCCGGTGAGTACCAATGCTTTCCTGAGCTACATTTGGCATACTATTACTCATTAAAATTTTCAAATCAATGATTTGTCTGTTGACACAATTGGTGATTTCAAGTCCGGTGTTGGCCTTGGTGTTGAAATTTGGATTGCTTCCCCTTGCTCCAAAATTTATTCAGAGCTTGTAAAACTGATCCAGATCACATTATTGACAACTCGTCAACTAGTGGTTGACTTTTCGGGACCATCTTCATTTTATGTTTGGTGTTATGATCGTGTAAAAATTGACCTAACACCAACACCAAAAGGTCAACACTGAACTTGAAATCACCCAATCTGTCTGGAAATTCAATGTGTTGGTAGACATGTATGAGGTATAAAAAGATGAGAGATTAGAGGGTTTTGAAAGTTGAAAACATCTTATTGCATTGTGTGCAGGAAACCCAGTAAGCACCAACGCATTCCTGAGTCCTAGATGGGGTGGAGTTTTGATCTATAATACACCAATCCCAGATGAGAATGCTACAAGTCCACTACGGGTGGAGGTGAAAAGTCAGGTCATCATGCCAGTCTTTTTAGCTCAGATAAGATTGCTTCTTGGAATTCCATCTCCAGATAATGTGAGTAAAGCTGTATTTAATTTTAATCTGATTCGCAAACCTTTCATCCATTCTGACTTTGGCAGAAACATTACAATTTTTTTTTCCTATTAAAACATTTTGTCTCGATATGATTTTCCTATTTTTGTTCATAAATTTGCTGCACAATCCTACAGGAAATATTGTTTCTTTCATAGATTTTTTGAGAAAAGTCTTCCCTATTTTCCATTTGCATGGGTTGGGAAGTTTGAATTGAATTTTGAATAGAATTTATTAACATACTTTATACACTGGACATGAACAATATACAGTGATAAAATAATGTAGTTATAATAGAATATTGTATTTTAATACAACAGTAATTTATCAATTAATTTGATTTTTTAAATTGGCATATGATATTATTTGGCAATTCTGTAAATATAAATTGCTCTCCTATATGTTAGACTTTCCTGAATTATTTAGTCTCCTTAATTAGTCACCTTATTTGTAATGCTCTCTAATTATCATAGAAAACATGTAGTTCATTAAGTGAAGTGATAATTGAGAAAAGCCAGGGTCAGATTTTTAATCTGCACTTTTTATCTTAGAAGTAGGGTGTTCAAAGATGTCTAGTTCCAACCGTGGTTGCTTTATTCAGTTATTTGTTGGTAGTAAAATGAAATATCTTTTAAGGCCACCGCACACCTTACGACCCAACTGGTCGGCGACTGGCTTGCGACTGAGTGAGGGGAGATGTGACGTCACAGCTCTTGTCAGCTTGAGCGTCGCAGACCGGTCAGAGACAAGTCGCAAGGAAAATCGGAAGGATTTGACATGTCGAATCCTTATGACTGGATCGCAAGCTCAATCCAACTTCCAGCCAATCAGACAGTAGAGTTGCACGACGCGTATATGATAAACAACGCGCATACGCAGTAGTAAGCACACTTTCTCAGATAATATGGCAAAAAAGCGCATGCGTGAGTCGCAGATCGGATCGCAAGGTGTGCGGTGTCGAGGCCTATGACTACCTTGTGATTCATCTCCCTCACTCAGTCGCAAGCCAGTCGCAGACCAGTCGGGTCGTAAGGTGTGCGGTGGCCTTTAAAGTGAACCCTGAAAAAGAGGTGTTTGAAAGGTGTCCCTTGTAGAAACTCAAGGCCGGCCCTGTCAAAGAGTTACTATTGATCCAATCATCGTAAATCTATGGAAATCCATCAGTGTCAAAAAAATTTCTAAAAGAAATTTGCACAACGTCCTTTGTAAACAAAGGAGAACACACCAAATTGTCAAGAAATCATTGAATTTATGGATATACATTCATATCTAAAAAAGTATTTGAACAATCATGCATTTTCTATGTTGACTTTGCTGGCTTTCCATAGTTGCGGTTGATTGGATCAATCGCAACTCTTTGTAAGATGGGCCCGCTGATGTTGTAAGTCAATTGAACATAAGGCACCTTGTCAAAAGTCAGAGCTACATCTTTCTTGTAGGAATCCTACAAGCAGCTTTCCATTACAAATCATCAGAGTCACCACAGAAAAAACAATGGGGACTGCAGGAAAGCTGCAGTGAAAAGGCGCATAGCATCCTTGTAGCGGGGTCCTAGTCTGCTGTGCAAACCCTTCACTGGATTTAAGGGTCTGAATGTGCAGCCTACTAATGCCTTGTGTACTGAAGGCCCTCTCGCAGTTTTGTATGTGCTAGTCTTTGCGTGGAGGCACACTTGTTGATCAAAGTTCCAATCAAGGTCTGTGCCTGCAGACTAGCGGGATCCTGCTCAAAGACGCGACACAGACTTTTCACAAGTTGCCTAATAGAGATTTCAATCAAGATTCTACAATAGGCCACCTTGAAAAAAACTAGTCTTAATTTTCTGTTTTCATTTATTTTACAGATTGAATCTGTACTAATGGAGGAACCCAAGGAGCAATCCATCTTGGATTGGGTGAGTTGCGAAGCCATGTGTTTAAATTGCCGTTTGCAGTTTGGTTCAATTCCCAAATTGTCAACATCATTGTCAATGTTTGTTGAACATCCCCCAGCAATATCAGTAGTTTTTATATCCAAAGAGGGATGGGCAAAGAAACATTATCCCGATCCCAAATAAAAGTGGACTTTTCATAAATGAAAAGTATACACAATTCAACAGAATTTTAGGAATTCAAGTGTCATACATCTTTCACGTTTTGACACATAATATATAGAAATTTCAAATACCGAGTCAAGAATTTTCACCTTCTTTGGTGTCTCTTTCTTGGTGTGGTAGAAGTTTGTTAACCTGTTGGCTACTGAAACTGAGTAGTCCCCGTGCAAAGTCAATGGGAAAACAGAATTTAGTAGTTTACAGGTTAAGATCAATGCTGGTACTATGAACACACACTGCTACATTGACCCTTAATCATTGATTTTTTTTTCTTTCCCAGGAATATGATAGTCTTCTGAGAAGGCACTGCATCGAAAACCTAGCCTCAGCTTCAGCCTCACTGTTTTCTCTCTCCCAACTTCTTGAGAAAATAAGCAATATAGTGATCAATGATGACATAGCAAAACAAGTAGGTCTCATTTGTTACTGAATGTTCATGAATTGATTCATTTCTTTTTTGATACCTGTGAAATTAGCAATAAGTTTTAAATTCCATTTTTCCATATTATATTGAAAACCCCTGCAAATTTGATATGACACAATTCAATTTTATTTTTGTTGACATGCCAGGCTGCATGTAAATCTAATTTATTGAAAGATAGGAATATATTTCAAAGACTTTAAGAAAGTTTTAAACAAGGCTTTGTAAATAATCAAAATCACCTGACTGAGTCATGTTAAGCATCATTTATCTAGCAAAAGTCCCTCTAAGTTCAAAGAAAATTTTGGGTATTTACACTCAAACACCACTGCAAAGAACTAGCTACTGTAGGGTCAAAATCATTCTGTGATACATTTAGACGAATCAGACTACATTATTGATGTATTGTTAATGACTTTGGGTCTAACGTGACAAGGGCTCTTGTCTGATAATACTGTTTTTGTACCAGTACAGGGCAATTCCATAAAACATTCAACTTTTTATATATCCGACTCCGATTTTCCTCCCTTCTTACTTCACTTTTTTAAGCCATGATCATTTGAAACCATATCAATTTTTCATAAGAACTAGAAATAAAAGAGACATATCATTCCAGGAAGATCAAACATATAGGGGGTTTGGTGTACATATTTCCCGGCATTACACTGGAGTACATGTACACAATGACCATAGGAAGTAGCCTGTGTAAACCACCAAATTGATAAGGCTTTAATAAATCTCTTGTTACAGGTTTACACAGCTGTTGAGAGTATACAAAGTGGTCACCGCTTCCTGGCGGAGGGTAAGCTTCACCCTGCTTTCCATGCATCAAAGAGGGCGCTAATAGCTTCGGAAAAAGCTTTCTTTGACCCTTCGCTTCTTCAGCTTCTTTACTTTCCAGATGATCAAAAGTAAGTTTGATACATTTTCTTACAGGAATCAATTAACCTTTTCAAAGTGTAAAAATTTTCTTCTGACAATGTGAGAGGTATTCAGCATCTTGTCATTGTGTATGATAAATAACACTTGTACCTTATGGGCACTAGTATTCAACCCGGCACAATTCAAAGATTTTGAAAAAGGGAATTTATCTTAATTTCATACCTTTGTTATTTCCAGGGTAATCTGTTGTCGGTATTTTCTTTATCAATCAGTCGACTGTATGCACGGAGGATCAACTTATGCGGCGATGACCTTTTGCACTGAATTGCACTAGTATTCAACCTAGTGATGATAGATAACGAATCTCAAAATGGTTTAGATTGCTAAACTAGATCTAGATCTATATAAGTCTCTGGCTTTTACTAATTCCCTGTTTGGTCTCATCTCAAATGGTCTAGTCCATAGTCGGATGGGACAAGGGCAGATTGAGAGACGGCCATCTTTCATCGCTAGGTTGGATACTAGTGTTGGTAGGTAAAATACTAGTGCAAAAATCCATCGCCACATTATTCCATTGCACGCACAGATTGATAAAAACAATACTGGCAACAGACAACCCTGAATTTCCTCTCGGAAATGAGAATAAGGTCTGAAATTAAGGTAGATTCCCTATTTCTACATATATATTTGAGGAAGTTCTCCAAACGGGTTGAGTACTAGTGCATGTACCGTACTTATTTTTCTCTCTTCTTTTCTCTATTCCCCCCTCTCCCCTCCCCCTTCTTTCTATTCCCTGCCCCTCTTTCTATCTCCTTCCCAACTCTCTAGACTCTTTCCTTTCTCTCTTCACTCTTTCTCCCTTTTCATCTCCTCCCCTTCTTTTTTTTCTCTCCATCTTTCTGTCTCCTCCCTCTTTTCATATCTCCCTCTCTTACTCCTCTCTGTTTTATCTCACACACTTACACTTGTATGTATTCTCTCTTTTCTGTCTTACAGATTTGCAATCTACATTCCTCTGTTCTTGCCTGTCAGTATACCAGTGGTCCTGTCCCTCATCAAGGCCGTACAATGGATCAAACAACAAAGAAAAAAAGACAAAGTCGACTGAAGATCAAAGTGATGACTATTTGAAATTTGAGTTAATTATGTGTGCAAAGTTATCAATGATTTGACTTTTTCTGTGAAACTCCTGAGTGAATTGTCACAAGGGTATGTTCGTGGCTTCAGGGGCCCTTAACACAAAGCTTAGCAATCATCGTAGAACATTTTGTTGCGATCGATTGCATTGATTACAATGTACAATCAATCACGAATATCAAGTATACAATTAATCACTAACCTTTGTGTTAAAGGACCCAGGTCAGGCTTAGGTGGCCATGCGCATGTTATTTAACACATGGTTTCATTGGTGGATGTGCAGTAATGCGTGTCCCTTGTGCAAGATCTGACCAATGGGGTGTTGCGTTACATACCACACTCATCTGGGAATTCAAGTGCAATTCTTTTTTCATGCTAAATCTTAATGACCCCTCCCCGCTGTTACTGCATGTTACGAGATCAAGATGAGTTTGATTCTGTGTACTTTTTTAAAGACAAATATACAATTATAAATGCAGACCTACAAAAGAAGTAAATCGGTGAGTGACAACAGTGTTCTGTAAACTTCCCACAGTACATTGTATTGTAGAGAAATAAGATGAAAACACAACATACAGTTTTGTATACAGTGATAAGGAAGCGCGATAGCTCAGTTGGTCAGGTGGTGATCTCATAAAAGTCAGTGCACTGGAGCCCTTTGATAAGGCATTTGAGCTTGTGTCCCTTGGAGAGGACTTTAAGCCATCAGTCCTCTGGTTGATTGCAGTCGTTTCACAGGATATTTGATAATGATCATTATTAAATCATCGCAGTGATAGTAATAAATGAATCCCAAACTATTAAGTAAAGTGCTAATGTATTCCTGCCAAAACTCACCCCCCCCCCTCCTGAATATTCATATTCATTCACTTGAGCACACTGGATTGTACTCCTTGACCTTCTCTTCGATCAGCCTCGTCTTCTTCATGGTGTCCTTGTAGGATTTAATTCTTCTGTTATAAAGACATTCATGATCCCTGTACCATTCTGCTATTTCTACTTCCTGCTCTTCAGTGAGTGTGTCTGCAATAACTTGTTTCTTTCGCCTCTTTGAGTTGGACATCTTGGTTTTTTTTTTCTCCTTCTTCATTTTGATAGCCGGGGTAGAATCCGGAGAATGAAGATGGGTGAATTCATTCTTCTCCTGAACTGGCTCGTCAAACAGGCCCTGTTGTTCAGTTTCAGCTTGAACCTGATCTTGTTTGGGGTCTTGTTCTTTGAACTGGCTCGTCAAACAGGCCCTGTTGTTCAGTTTCAGCTTGGATCTGATCTTGTTTGGGGTCTTGTTCTTTGAACTGGCTCGTCAAACAGGCCCTGTTGTTCAGTTTCAGCTTGGACCTGATCTTGTTTGGGGTCTTGTTCTTTGAACTGGCTCGTCAAACAGGCCCTGTTGTTCAGTTTCAGCTGGGACCTGATCTTGTATGGGGTCTTGTTCTTTGAACTGGCTCGTCAAACAGGCCCTGTTGTTCAGTTTCAACTTGGACCTGATCTTGTATGGGGTCTTGTTCTTTGAACTGGCTCGTCAAACAGGCCCTGTTGTTCAGTTTCAGCTTGGACCTGATCTTGTTTGGGGTCTTGTTCTTTGAACTGGCTCGTCAAACAGGTCCTGTTGTTCAGTTTCAGCTTGGACCTGATCTTGTATGGGGTCTTGTTCCTCGAACTGGCTCTGTGAATCATGGGTCTTTTTCACCATTTCCATAGTCTCTTCTTGCACCTCTTCTGCTACTTTATCTTTTTCTGGTCTTTTCCTCCCAAATTGTCCACCTCTCTTGAATTTCTTTAGCCGAGGCATATTTTTTGCCTTGTTTCTTTTGGTAATGCAATGGCAATGGCCTATTTTAAGTGTATGTACTGTACACATGTGTGTGAGGCAGATAAATGTGTTCTCACCTGAAAATACGTATGAAAAATGTAAATCACTGCATATTTATAAAACAGCTGACATGGCACAATGTGCTTGCAATGCATTCTGAATAAGCTCATACGAAACTCGTAAGTCGTCGTGCTCGATCTAAACTCGCGCTAATCTCGTGGGCACCTCTGCTTGAGGCGCAACACACTCGCAGTGCTTGTATCTCACTCCTATGGCATGTGTTACTCTTCTCACAACCCTGGAAACTGTAGCAATGCTACAACCATGAATAGTTGCAACGCTATCCAGTACACTTCCAAAAAATACCTTCAAATTATACCTTCTGAACTAAACCAAAAGAAATACATATGAAAAAATACTTGTTAAACGAAACATCCACCGCCCCAATGGGCACTTTGTTCCCATTTACATAGAAACATTGAAATCAAATTTAATCCTTGTAACCTTCAACAGGGTACAAGACCACTATCTTTGTGACTGGTCTCCGATATTCATTATTCTTTGTCTTTACTTTAACGTTCCTTATCTTGTTGTCTGACCCTGGTTGGACGTTAACTATCTTACCTAGGGTCCATTTTCCGCGAATGGAATTAGGATCTGACAACAAAACAATATCACCAACGCGAATGTTGCGTTTCTCCACATTCCACTTCCTTCGTGGAACAAGTAGAGGATATACGTCTCGGTTCCAGGCCTTCCAGAAAGAGTTTATGATTCTCTGTACAAATTCAATTCGATGCCTCGGATTAGGCGTTTCCCGGAATGGTCCTTGTGGAACTGATGTAGATGGGCATCCTAACAACATGTCATTGGGCGAAAGATAGGAACCGTCGTCTGGATCATTGGGCACTCTGCCAATAGGGCGCTGATTCACTAGATTTGCGACTTCAGTCAAACAGGTAAGTAGCTCAAAGGGACGAAGGATCTGATCTCCTATCGCTTTGCGTAGCGCTATCTTGCAACTCTTTACTAGGGATTCGACGCACCCATTCTGATGTGGCGCAGATGGTGTCACAAACTTCCATTGGATTCCTCGTTCGGCACAAAACTCTCTTAGCTGAGATTCACTCCAGCCTTGTACCATAGCTCGAAGCTCCTTCTCAGCTCCCACAAACTGAGAACCATTGTCACTGTAGATGACTGCTGGGTAAACTCTGACTGCTACAAATCTGCGAAATACTTGAAGAAACTCCATTGTTGAGCAGTCGACAGCGACATCTAGATACACTGCCCTCGTATTCAAGCACGTGAAGATCACACCGTAATGCTTTCTTGTTTTGTCGGCGGTGTGCATGGTGCTAGACGATGACTAGGAAGATCTGCCATAAACTGGGATTCTACTCTGATTTTCTGATTTCCTGCACACCACACATTTGTACTTCACAGTCTTGGCGATCCTCTGAACTCCCACAATCCAGTTCTTCTGTCTCACTTTTGCGGCGGTGGTTGCTACCCCTTCGTGACCTTGCTCATGAAAGTGAGTAAAGTATGAGTTAAACAAGATCCATTTATGTAATGTACAAATGTGAAAATTTGGAACGGAAAGTGTACGAGTCAAGTGAAAGTTAAACGCATGTATAAAGCGCCCATTGCAAGCGGCTAGGTTCAATGCTTGTATTTTCTTTTTAGTGCGGTAATGGTAAAGGATTAAAAGACCGAAAGTCAAAAAGTTATAAGATACACTTTCTATTCTGAATCTGCACATTTAGTTTATGAAACTAAGGGTTATGATATATGTAAAATGATAAACAGAAGCAAGATAATGTATTTGTTTTAAACTAGTCAGCTCTGTAAATTATAAACAGACAGGCACAAAAAGTAATTTGTTTTTTAACAGAAAATGAGATGAACATTTTCAGGCATTGTTTTAGATGAAGAGTATGCATGAGAATAACAAACAAAATTCCCATGCTTAGTAAAAATAGTGAGATTACAGTTTAAAAGCAAGAGTCAATATTAATATTGAAGATAACACATGTGTGTTCTTGCTCAATATCTAGGTTTAGAATTTGTGAGAAATACACTTTTTGAATTAGTTGATTTTTTAATAACAGATATCCAGTACACTTCCAACTGATTGATGGGGACTTCTTCACAATTCTGTACTGACTACCACAGATCGTTGTAAAACTCATGAGTGTTAGGAACAGGATTCTTCGCCCTCACAGAATTGAACAAGATTTCGAGACAGTCCTGTGTCGGGCAACTGGTATTAAAGGACAATTTTATGTCCCTGACTCAGCAGTTCCTCCACAATGGACATGATCGACTGTGTTGACATGATTACACCAGTCTGTACAGGCTTCCAGTGACCCTTCCATCCAATCTTTATCTTCCTGAAAAGGGTCACTGCCTCAGGAATTCTAGAGCTCCATTGTACTTCTCCAGATTGGCAAGCATTAGAGCCATTGCTGGTTTCCTGCTCGCTGATATCCAGTCGCTCCTATTGCAAAGCACTTTCCCCATTTCTTACATTTCCTCCTCCCCCTCCCAGCCATATCTAACTGATCTTGTGAGAAGATCTCTCTCTCTCCAACTTCTATTTTGAAGAATCAATTTTCAATTTCAGCTTTCAGTTTTCTTTGGGCACGCCATGCAGCACCCTCTCAAGTTTCTTCATCTTTGCCTTGCCCAACAACCTCCTTTTGAATGATTTACCAATATACCACTCGTCTTCGAAACCTCTTCCTTTTCACCTTGTGTAGAACATACTTTTTCCTGATGCCAGGGAGGGGACATGATGCTGATTGATAATTTCTCCCCTTTTTGATGGCTCTGTAAGTTATTTTGCATGCACATTTTTTAAGTTTTAAGTTTTGAATTGGTCAGTTTGGTCAGGTAAGAATGGAGACGACTCGCAAGCAAACACTTTCCAAAATGGTTCAAATGTAACCCATCTTGGGAGAAAGCATCATCATTATATATAATCCAATTATTATTATAATCAAAGTCCTCACAACAACTGAAGAAAAAGCAGTCCAACTTAATTGCAAATTTTCTCAAATTTTCAAAATTCACGACAATTCATATAAATCTTGTCTGTCCCAACGGGGAAGAATGCTCAAGGAAATAACTGTTGCTGACCGAAATACTTCTCTCACTGTCTGGTACAATTCAAAATAGTGTTGACAGTCAAGCGACCACAATCCACACTCTAAATTGTTTTGTGCCACATGCAGAACAACAAAATCTGTTTCAAATTAAAAAAAAAGAATTGTCAGTTCTCAGATTGTTCTTTAAACTTGAGGCGCAACACACTCGCAGTGCTTGTATCTCACTCCTATGGCTTGTGCTACTCTTCTCACAACCACGGAAACTAGCAATGCTACAACCATGAATAGTTGCAGCACTATCCAGTACATGTCTAGTTGTGAAGAATCTCAATGCCTAAAAGAGTTGCAGGGATGCAGGTAATGCTCTGCTCTTCTTCTCGACATGCTACAATTCGTCACTGGATTCTGTTATGAGGTACACAATTTTTCTTCGGTCAAATCTACACTTTTTGAACATGTCTATGTCATCATAGATATCCAAAGGATTTGGTCTATCGCGGAAAATTCTTTCCCGTCAGAGAGCAGCAGCCCCTTACCTATTCACATATCTAGTTAAATGACTCCTCTTATCCCATCTCTTCCGTAGTCCAAGGTGATGAACAGTTGCAGCTGCCCTGGAAGGGCACAACTTCTTCCTGCTGGGTGCTCCACTCCTTCCCAAACAAATCTATCGGCCTCATGCACCCATTTCTGGTGAAGCGATACTTCTGTATGATTCTCCACATCACTAAGCTCCATGTGATGCATCCTATCTCTAAATACCCTCTCCCTCCTCAGTCGACATCTTTCCTCAGCTTGCAATGCAAGGAATGCAGCCATCTTGCAGCTTGGTCTTGAAAGCAGCAGCAGCAGCACCCTAGCAACAGTGCTACAACCATGAATAGTTGCAGCGCTATCAAGTACACTTCCTGCTGATTGATGGGGACTGACTACCAAAGATTGTGGTGAACTCATGAGTGTTAGGAACAGGATTCTTCGCCCTCACAGAACTGAACAGGTTTTCGCGACAGTCCTGTGTCAGGCGACTGGTAAGGACAAATTTATGTCCCTGAATCAGCAGTTCCTCCACAATGGACATTATTGACTGTGTTGACATGATTACACCAGTCTGTACAGGCTTCCAGTGACCCTTCCATCCGATCTTCATCATCCTGAAAAGGGTCACTGCCTCAGGATTCTACAGCTCCAATGTACTTCTCCACATTGGATGTACCAGATTTGAATACCATCCCTATCCAGATTTGAATACCATCCCTATGTTGCTTCTATCGTTTTGCAATTTTTCTCTCTTGATTTATTTATTTTATTTTTATTATAGCTCGTTTCAGATCAGTGTTTGTGTTGTGATCTAGCACTGCTGACTGAGTGCGAGCTAGCATAACAGGATAGAAGAAATGTCTCTTTGGACAATATTTTAGGTACAGGTTATGAAACACTTCCAATTCACCAATGTGACAAGCTTTTGACAGTTGTTTTATGTCATTTACAAGACATTTGTCAATAAGAATTGACTGAAGAGATGTGCTTTCCAACCAGGCTTCATCTTCCCTGGTTTGGTCATCAAACTGCAAGAAAGCACTGATGGTGAGGCTGCACAACGAAGCAGCATATACTTCAAGAGGCTCGTGTGGAAGACGGACGAGCAGTCAGGACCCGCTGAAACAATGAAACTTCCTCTCTTTTGCAAAGGCCTCCAACAAGTTTTCCTTCATATCTGGTGAGAAGGGATCCCACAGGAGAAATGCTGTCCTATCCAGACCTATCCTAAAATCCATGAGTTTGTGTCGCAAACATGATTTGGCATCAATTGAAACATCTCCATTGATGGGAACTTCCTCACAATTCTGAACTGACTACCAAAGATTGTCGTGGAACTCATGAGTGTTAGGAACAGGATTCTTTGCCCTCACAGAACTCAACAAGATTTTGAGACAGTCCTGTGTCAGGCAACTGGTAAGGACAAATTTATGTCCCTGACTCAGCAGTTCCTCCACAATGGACATTATTGACTGCGTTGACATGATTACACTAGTCTGTACAGGCTTCCAGTGACCCTTCCATCCAATCTTCATCTTCCTGAAAAGGGTCACAGCTTCCTTAAGGAATTCTAGAGATCCGTTGTACTTCTCCAGATTGGAATTACCAGATTTGAATACCTTCCCTATGTTGCTTCTATCGTTTTGCAATTTTTCTCTCTTGATTTAGTTTTTTTTTTTTTATTATAGCTTGTGTCAGATCAGTGTTTGTGTTGTGATCTAGCACTGCTGACTGAGTGCGAGCTAGCATAACAGGATAGAAGAAATGTCTCTTTGGACAATATTTTAGGTACAGGTTATGAAACACTTCCAATTCACCAATGTGACAAGCTTTGGACAGTTGTTTTATGTCATTTACAAGACATTTGTCAATAAGAATTGACTGAAGAGATGTGCTTTCCAACCATGCTTCATCTTCCCTAGTTTGGTCATCAAACTGCAAGAAAGCACCGATGGTGAGGCTGCGCAACGAAGCAGCATATACTTCAAGAGGCTCGTGTGGAAGACGGACGAGCAGTCAGGACCCGCTGAAACAATGAAACTTCCTCTCTTTTGCAAAGGCCTCCAACAAGTTTTCCTTCATATCTGGTGAGAAGGGATCCCACAGGAGAAATGCTGTCCTATCCAGACCTATCCTAAAATCCATGAGTTTGTGTCGCAAACATGATTTGGCATCAATTGAAACATCTCCATTGATGGGAACTTCCTCACAATTCTGAACTGACTACCACAGATCGTTGTAAAACTCATGAGTGTTAGGAACAGGATTCTTCGCCCTCACAGAACTGAACAGGTTTTCGCGACAGTCCTGTGTCAGGCGACTGGTAAGGACAAATTTATGTCCCTGAATCAGCAGTTCCTCCACAATGGACATTATTGACTGTGTTGACATGATTACACCAGTCTGTACAGGCTTCCAGTGACCCTTCCATCCAATCTTCATCTTCCTGAAAAGGGTCACTGCCTCAGGAATTCCAGAGCTCCATTGTATTTCTCCAGATTTGCAAGCATGAGTGCCATGACTGGTTTCCTGCTTGCTGATATCCAGTCGCTCCTATTGCAAAGCACTTTCCCCATTTTTTACATTTCCTCCTCCCCCTCCCAGCCATATCTAACTGATCTTGTGAGAAGATCTCTCTCTCAATCTTCTATTTTGAAGAATCAATTTTCAATTTTAGCCTTCTGTTTTCTTTGGGCATGCTATGCAGCACCCTCTCAAGTTTCTTCATCTTTGCCTTGCCCAACAACCTCCTTTTGAATGATTTACCAATATACCACTCGTCTTCGAAACCTCTTCCTTTTCACCTTGTGTAGAACATACTTTTTCCTGATGCCAGGGAGGGGACATGATGCTGGCTGATAATTTCTCCCCTATTTGATGGCTCTGTAAGTTATTTTGCATGCACATTTTTGTGGCATATGCTGATATGGAGGCAGGCTAGGAGGTTATGAAAGGGCGAGCAACCTTACTAGGGGTGCAAAATCCATCCTCAGATTGCCTTATGGAGGCTCTGTTCCTCAGTTTTTTCTACCACCTCTGAAGCGATTGTTACTGTAAGTACTGTAAGTTCTCTTGCCTCTTGTACATGTACAAGTCCAGGGGCCCATTTCATAAAGAGTTACAACTGATGTAACTTTGCCATTATGGCAACTACCATGGCAACAGGGCTCAGCAGCCAATCAGAATCAAGGTTGCCATGGTAGTTGCCATAATGGCAAAGTTACAACAGTTGCAACTCTTTATGAAACGGGCCCCAGATCTGTATTCTGCCATCCTTTCTTAGGCTCTTTTTTTTGTCTTCAAGGTGGAGGGTAGATAAGTTTTAATTCCTTTGGAATTCTTGGATGGCTGTAGGCTGAAGTAGTGAGTTTTGGATTGATCAGTTTGGTCAGGTAAGAATGGAGACGACTCGCAAGCAAACACTTTCCAAAATGGTTCAAATGTAACCCATCTTGGGAGAAAGCATCATCATTATATATAATCCAATTATTATTATAATCGAAGTCCTCACAACAACTGAAGAAAAAGCAGTTCAGCTTAATTGCAAATTTTCTCAAATTTTCATTGTAAATTAACGACAATTCGTATAAATCTTGTCGGTCCCAACGGGGAAAAATGCTCAAGGAAATAACTGTTGCTGACCGAAATACTTCTCTCACTGTCTGGTACAATTCAAAATAGTGTTGACATTCAAGCGACCACAATCCACACTCTCAATTGTTTGTGCCACATGCAGAACAACAATATCTGTTTCAAATAAAAAAAAAAGAATTGTCAGTTCTCAGATTGTTCTTTAAACTTGAGGCGCAACACACTCGCAGTGCTTGTATCTCACTCCTATGGCTTGTGCTACTCTTCTCACAACCACGGAAACTAGCAATGCTACAACCATGAATAGTTGCAGCACTATCCAGTACACGTCTAGTTGTGAAGAATCTCAATGCCACAAAGAGTGGCAGGGATGCAGGTAATGCTCTGATCTTCTTTACATTTTTAAGTCAAAATCTGACCAGAAACATTTATGTTTGGCCTGCCGATCGAATCTTGATTTCATTTAATTATTGAAGCCCTATTGCTGCAGGATAGACTCTAATTTTTTTTGTTACGGCCTTTAACGGGGTGGATATATCAAATACATTAATAACCGGATAGATCTAAGTTAGTTTTATAAGTCTATATAAAAAAAATACAATAAAAGAAAGAAAAGAAAAAAAGAAACCGTTGCTTTCCTGTCCGATCCATTGCCTGTTTCTCTTTGTGCATATTTTCTTTCGTTGTGCTTGTTAAATTGTGCCATTTCTTTTTTATTTCTGGCACCGATCGCTTGACTGTGGGGTTGGCTGCATTTAGTTTTAAGGCAATTTTGGCCCACGCCTTTTCTTTATCTTCAAAGGTGATCCGTGAATTGAGCTTAGTTCTCAAGATTTCTTCCCTCTCTCTTATTTCGGCTATCAACGTGATTTTCTCTCCTTCAGTGAAATTGGCTTTCATTTTTTTTCTCAGCCTCCATCTTGATATTCGGTATGATGCGATTTTTGCTTTAACACATAAAACGCATAGACTTTTTACCGCGGAGCAGCTGTTACGTTCGAAACAAAAGTTGCGTGACGTCTCATCATTTCTAGAGCTCCATTGTACTTCTCCAGATTGGAAGTACCAGATTTGAATACCATCCCTATGTTGCTTCTATCGTTTTGCAATTTTCTTTCTCTGCATTTAGTTTTTTTATTATTAAAGCTTGTTTCAAATCAGTGTTTGTGTTGTGATCTAGCACTGCTGACTGAGTGCGAGCTTGCATAACAGGATAGAAGAAATGTCTCTTTGGACAATATTTTAGGTACAGGTTATGAAACACTTCCAATTAACCAATGTGACAAGCTTTGGACAGTTGTTTTATGTCATTTACAAGACATTTGTCAATAAGAATTGACTGAAGAGATGTGCTTTCCAACCATGCTTCATCTTCCCTAGTTTGGTCATCAAACTGCAAGAAAGCACCGATGGTGAGGCTGCGCAACGAAGCAGCATATACTTCAAGAGGCTCGTGTGGAAGACGGACGAGCAGTCAGGACCCGCTGAAACAATGAAACTTCCTCTCTTTTGCAAAGGCCTCCAACAAGTTTTCCTTCATATCTGGTGAGAAGGGATCCCACAGGAGAAATGCTGTCCTATCCAGACCTATCCTAAAATCCATGAGTTTGTGTCGCAAACATGATTTGGCATCAATTGAAACATCTCCATTGATGGGAACTTCCTCACAATTCTGAACTGACTACCACAGATCGTTGTAAAACTCATGAGTGTTAGGAACAGGATTCTTCGCCCTCACAGAACTGAACAGGTTTTCGCGACAGTCCTGTGTCAGGCGACTGGTAAGGACAAATTTATGTCCCTGAATCAGCAGTTCCTCCACAATGGACATTATTGACTGTGTTGACATGATTACACCAGTCTGTACAGGCTTCCAGTGACCCTTCCATCCAATCTTCATCTTCCTGAAAAGGGTCACAGCTTCCTTAAGGAATTCTAGAGATTCGTTGTACTTCTCCAGATTGGAATTACCAGATTTGAATACCATCCTTATGTTGCTTCTATCGTTTTGCAATTTTTCTCTCTTGATTTAGTTTTTTTTTTTATTATAGCTTGTTTCAGATCAGTGTGTTGTGATCTAGCACTGCTGACTGAGTGCGAGCTAGCATAACAGGATAGAAGAAATGTCTCTTTGGACAATATTTTAGGTACAGGTTATGAAACACTTCCAATTCACCAATGTGACAAGCTTTTGACAGTTGTTTTATGTCATTTACAAGACATTTGTCAATAAGAATTGACTGAAGAGATGTGCTTTCCAACCAGGCTTCATCTTCCCTAGTTTGGTTATCAAAACTGCAAGAAAGCACTGATGGTGAGGCTGCGCAACGAAGCAGCATTAACTTCAAGAGGCTCGTGTGGGAGACTGGGACGAGCAGTCAGGACCCGCTGAAACAATGAAACTTCCTCTCTTTTGCAAAGGCCTCGAACAAATTTCCCTTCATATCTTGTGAGAAGGGATCCCACAGGAGCAATGCTGTCCTATTCAGACCTATCCTGAAATCCATGAGTTTGTATCGCAAACATAAATTTTGCTTTTAATTGAAATATCTCCATTGATGGGGACTTCCTCACAATTCTGAACTGACTACCAAAGATTGTCGTGGAACTCATGAGTGTTAGGAACAGGATTCTTTGCCCTCACAGAACTCAACAAGATTTTGAGACAGTCCTGTGTCAGGCAACTGGTAAGGACAAATTTATGTCCCTGACTCAGCAGTTCCTCCACAATGGACATTATTGACTGCGTTGACATGATTACACTAGTCTGTACAGGCTTCCAGTGACCCTTCCATCCAATCTTCATCTTCCTGAAAAGGGTCACAGCTTCCTTAAGGAATTCTAGAGATCCGTTGTACTTCTCCAGATTGGAATTACCAGATTTGAATACCTTCCCTATGTTGCTTCTATCGTTTTGCAATTTTTCTCTCTTGATTTAGTTTTTTTTTTTTTATTATAGCTTGTGTCAGATCAGTGTTTGTGTTGTGATCTAGCACTGCTGACTGAGTGCGAGCTAGCATAACAGGATAGAAGAAATGTCTCTTTGGACAATATTTTAGGTACAGGTTATGAAACACTTCCAATTCACCAATGTGACAAGCTTTGGACAGTTGTTTTATGTCATTTACAAGACATTTGTCAATAAGAATTGACTGAAGAGATGTGCTTTCCAACCATGCTTCATCTTCCCTAGTTTGGTCATCAAACTGCAAGAAAGCACCGATGGTGAGGCTGCGCAACGAAGCAGCATATACTTCAAGAGGCTCGTGTGGAAGACGGACGAGCAGTCAGGACCCGCTGAAACAATGAAACTTCCTCTCTTTTGCAAAGGCCTCCAACAAGTTTTCCTTCATATCTGGTGAGAAGGGATCCCACAGGAGAAATGCTGTCCTATCCAGACCTATCCTAAAATCCATGAGTTTGTGTCGCAAACATGATTTGGCATCAATTGAAACATCTCCATTGATGGGAACTTCCTCACAATTCTGAACTGACTACCACAGATCGTTGTAAAACTCATGAGTGTTAGGAACAGGATTCTTCGCCCTCACAGAACTGAACAGGTTTTCGCGACAGTCCTGTGTCAGGCGACTGGTAAGGACAAATTTATGTCCCTGAATCAGCAGTTCCTCCACAATGGACATTATTGACTGTGTTGACATGATTACACCAGTCTGTACAGGCTTCCAGTGACCCTTCCATCCAATCTTCATCTTCCTGAAAAGGGTCACTGCCTCAGGAATTCCAGAGCTCCATTGTATTTCTCCAGATTGGCAAGCATGAGTGCCATGACTGGTTTCCTGCTTGCTGATATCCAGTCGCTCCTATTGCAAAGCACTTTCCCCATTTTTTACATTTCCTCCTCCCCCTCCCAGCCATATCTAACTGATCTTGTGAGAAGATCTCTCTCTCAATCTTCTATTTTGAAGAATCAATTTTCAATTTTAGCCTTCTGTTTTCTTTGGGCACGCTATGCAGCACCCTCTCAAGTTTCTTCAGCTTTGCCTTGCCCAACAACCTCCTTTTGAATGATTTACCAATATACCACTCGTCTTCGAAACCTCTTCCTTTTCACCTTGTGTAGAATATACTTTTTCCTGATGCCAGGGAGGGGACATGATGCTGGTTGATAATTTCTCCCCTTTTTGATGGCTCTGTAAGTTATTTTGCATGCAAATTTTTCTGGCATATGCTGATATGGAGGCAGGCTAGGAGGTTTTGAAGGGCGAGCAACCTTACTTGGGGTGCAAAATCCATCCTCAGATTGCCTTATGGAGGCTCTGTTCCTCAGTTTTTTCTACCACCTCTGAAGCGACTGTTACTGTAAGTACTGTGTGACCCATATTTCTCTTGCCTCTTGTACATGTACAAGTCCAGGGGCCCATTTCATAAAGATTTACAACTGATGTAACTTTGCCATTATGGCAACTACCATGGCAACAGGGCTCAGCAGCAAATCAGAATCAAGGTTGCCATGGTAGTTGCCATAATGGCAAAGTTACAACAGTTGCAACTCTTTATGAAACGGGCCCCAGATCTGTGTTCTGCCATTCTTTCTTTGGCTCCTTTTTTTTGTCTTCAAGATGGAGGATAGATAAGTTTTAATTCCTTTGGAATTCTTGGATGGCTGTAGGCTGAAGTAGAGGGTTTTGGATTGGTCAGTTTGGTCAGGTAAGAATGGAGACGACTCGCAAGCAAAGACTTTC
This sequence comes from Lytechinus pictus, assembly GCF_037042905.1. Classification (NCBI taxonomy): domain Eukaryota; kingdom Metazoa; phylum Echinodermata; class Echinoidea; order Temnopleuroida; family Toxopneustidae; genus Lytechinus; species Lytechinus pictus. Next base: position 38,675,099 of record NC_087245.1, read on the forward strand.
CAAAATGGTTCAAATGTAACCCATCTTGGGAGAAAGCATCATCATTATATATAATCCAATTATTATTATAATCGAAGTCCTCACAACAACTGAAGAAAAAGCAGTTCAAATTAATTGCAAAGTTTCTCAAATTTTCATTGTAAATTAACGACAATTCGTATAAATCTTGTCGGTCCCAACGGGGAAGAATGCTCAAGGAAATAACTGTTGCTGACCGAAATACTTCTCTCACTGTCTGGTACAATTCAAAATAGTGTTGTCAGTCAAGCGACCACAATCCACACTCTAAATTGTTTTTGCCACATGCAGAACAACAAAATCTGTTTCAAAAAAAAAAAAAAAAGAATTGTCAGTTCTCAGATTGTTCTTTAATCTTGAGGCGCAACACACTCGCAGTGCTTGTATGTAATACTCCTATGGCTTGTGCTACTCTTCTCACAACCACGGAAACTAGCAATGCTACAACCATGAATAGTTGCAGCACTATCCAGTACACGTCTAGTTTTGAAGAATCTCAATGCCACAAAGAGTTGCAGGGATGCAGGTAATGCTCTGATCTTCTTTACATGCTACAATTCGTCACTGGATTTTGTTATGAGGTACACAATTTGTCTTTGGTCAAATCTATACTTTTTGAACATGTCTATGTCATCATAGATATCCAAAGGATTTGGTCTATCGCGGAAAATTTCTATCTCATCAGAGGGCAGCAGCCCCTTACATATTCCTTACATATATCTAGTTAAATGACTCCTCTTATCCCATCTCTTCCGTAGTCCAAGGTGATGAACAGTTGCAGCTGCCCTGGAAGGGCACAACTTCTTCCTGCTGGGTGCTCCACTCCTTCCCAAACAAATCTATCGGCCTCATGCACCCATTTCTAGTGAAGCGATACTTCTGTATGATTCTCCACATCACTAAGCTCCATGTGATGCATCCTATCTCTAAATACCCTCTCCCTCCTCAGTCGACATCTTGCCTCAGCTAGCAATGCAAGGAATGCAGCCATCTTGCAGCTTGGTCTTGAAAGCAGCAGCAGCAGCACCCTAGCAACAGTGCTACAACCATGAATAGTTGCAGCGCTATCAAGTACACTTCCTGCTGATTGATGGGGACTGACTACCAAAGATTGTGGTGAACTCATGAGTGTTAGGAACAGGATTCTTCGCCCTCACAGAACTGAACAGGTTTTCGCGACAGTCCTGTGTCAGGCGACTGGTAAGGACAAATTTATGTCCCTGAATCAGCAGTTCCTCCACAATGGACATTATTGACTGTGTTGACATGATTACACCAGTCTGTACAGGCTTCCAGTGACCCTTCCATCTGATCTTCATCCTGAAAAGGGTCACTGCCTCAGGATTCTAGAGCTCTAATGTACTTCTCCACATTGGATGTACCAGATTTGAATACCATCCCTATCCAGATTTGAATACCATCCCTATGTTGCTTCTATCGTTTTGCAATTTTTCTCTCTTGATTTATTTTTTTATTTTTTATTATAGCTTGTTTCAGATCAGTGTTTGTGTTGTGATCTAGCACTGCTGACTGAGTGCGAGCTAGCATAACAGGATAGAAGAAATGTCTCTTTGGACAATATTTTAGGTACAGGTTATGAAACACTTCCAATTCACCAATGTGACAAGCTTTTGACAGTTGTTTTATGTCATTTACAAGACATTTGTCAATAAGAATTGACTGAAGAGATGTGCTTTCCAACCAGGCTTCATCTTCCCTAGTTTGGTCGTCAAACTGCAAGAAAGCACTGATGGTGAGGCTGCGCAACGAAGCAGCATATACTTCAAGAGGCTCGTGTGGAAGACGGACGAGCAGTCAGGACCCGCTGAAACAATGAAACTTCCTCTCTTTTGCAAAGGCCTCCAACAAGTTTTCCTTCATATCTGGTGAGAAGGGATCCCATAGGAGAAATGCTGTTCTATCCAGACCTATCCTGAAATCCATGAAATTTGTCGCAAACCTGATTTGGCATCAATTGAAACATCTCCATTGATGGGGACTTCCTCACAATTCTGAACTGACTACCTAAGATTTTCGTGAAACTCATGAGTGTTAGGAACAGGATTCTTTGCCCTCACAGAACTGAACAGGTTTTCGAGACAGTCCTGTGTCAGGCGACTGGTAAGGACAAATTTATGTCCCTGACTCAGCAGTTCCTCCACAATGGACATTATTGACTGTGTTGACATGATTACACCAGTCTATACAGGCTTTCTGTGACCCTTCCATCCAATCTCCATCTTCCTGAAAAGGGTCACTGCCTCAGGAATTCTAGAGCTCCATTGTACTTCTCAAGATTAGCAAGCATTAGAGCCATTGCTGGTTTCCTGCTCGCTGATATTCAGTCGCTCCTATTGCAAAGCACTTTCCGCATTTCTTATATTTCCATATTAGAAGTACCAGATTTGAATTCCATCCCTATCCAGATTTGAATACCATCCCTATGTTGCTTCTATCGTTTTGCAATTTTTTTTCTCTAGATTTAGTTTTTTTTTTATTATAGCTTGTTTCATATCAGTGTTTGTGTTGTGATCTAGCACTGCTGACTGAGTGCGAGCTAGCATAACAGGATAGAAGAAATGTCTCTTTGGACAATATTTTAGGTACAGGTTATGAAACACTTCCAATTCACCAATGTGACAAGCTTTGGACAGTTGTTTTATGTCATTTACAAGACATTTGTCAATAAGAATTGACTGAAGAGATGTGCTTTCCAACCAGGCTTCATCTTCCCTAGTTTGGTCGTCAAACTGCAAGAAAGCGCTGATGGTGAGGCTGCGCAACGAAGCAGCATATACTTCAAGAGGCTCGTGTGGAAGACGGACGAGCAGTCAGGACCCGCTGAAACAATGAAACTTCCTCTCTTTTGCAAAGGCCTCCAACAAGTTTTCCTTCATATCTGGTGAGAAGGGATCCCACAGGAGAAATGCTGTCCTGTCCAGACCTATCCTGAAATCCATGAGTTTGTGTCGCAAACATGATTTGGCATCAATTGAAACATCTCCATTGATGGGGACTTCCTCACAATTCTGTACTGACTACCAAAGATTGTTGTGAAACTCATGAGTGTTAGGAACAAGATTCTTTGCCCTCACAGAACTGAACAGGTTTTCGAGACAGTCTTGTGTCAGGCGACTGGAAAGGACAAATTTATGTCCCTGATTCAGCAGTTCCTCCACGATGGACATTATTGACTGTGTTGACATGATTACACCAGTCTGTACAGGCTTCCAGTGACCCTTCCATCCAATCTTCATTTTCCTGAAAAGGGTCGCTGCCTCAGGAATTCCAGAGCTCCATTGTATTTCTCCAGATTGGCAAGCATGAGTGCCATGACTGGTTTCCTGCTTGCTGATATCCAGTCGCTCCTATTGCAAAGCACCTTCCCCATTTCTTACATTTCCTCCTCCCCCTCCCAGCCATATCTAACTGATCTTGTGAGAAGATCTCTCTCTCAATCTTTTATTTTGAAGAATCAATTTTCAATTTTAGCCTTCTGTTTTCTTTGGGCACGCTATGCAGCACCCTCTCAAGTTTCTTCATCTTTGCCTTGCCCAACAACCTCCTTTTGAATGATTTACCAATATACCACTCGTCTTCGAAACCTCTTCCTTTTCACCTTGTGTAGAACATACTTTTACCTGATGCCAGGGAGGGGACATGATGCTGGCTGATAATTTCTCCCCTATTTGATGGCTCTGTAAGTTATTTTGCCTGCACATTTTTCTGGCATATGCTGATATGGAGGGAGGCTAGGAGGTTATGAAAGGGCGAGCAACCTTACTAGGGGTGCAAAATCCATCCTCAGATTGCCTTATGGAGGCTCTGTTCCTCAGTTTTTTCTACCACCTCTGAAGCGACTGTTACTATAAGTACTGTGTGACCCATATTTCTCTTGCCTCTTGTACATGTACAAGTCCAGGGGCCCATTTCATAAAGAGTTACAACTGATGTAACCTTGCCATTATGGCAACTACCATGGCAACAGGGCTCAGCAGCCTATCAGAATCAAGGTTGCCATGGTAGTTGCCATAATGGCAAAGTTACAACAGTTGCAACTCTTTATGAAATGGGCCCCAGATCTGTGTTCTGCCATCCTTTCTTAGGCTCCTTTTTTGTCTTCAAGGTGGAGGGTAGATAAGTTTTAATTCCTTTGGAATTCTTGGATGGCTGTAGGCTGAAGTAGTGAGTTTTGGATTGGTCAGTTTGGTCAGGTAAGAATGGAGACGACTCGCAAGCAAACATTTTCCAAAATGGTTCAAATGTAACCCATCTTGGGAGAAAGCATCATCATTATATATAATCCAATTATTATTATAATCGAAGTCCTCACAACAACTGAAGAAAAAGCAGTTCAGCTTAATTGCAAAGTTTCTCAAATTTTCCTTGTAAATTAACGACAATTCGTATAAATCTTGTCGGTCCCAACGGGGAAAAATGCTCAAGGAAATAACTGTTGCTGACCGAATACTTCTCTCACTGTCTGGTACAATTCAAAATAGTGTTGACAGTCAAGCGACCACAATCCACACTCTAAATTGTTTGTGCCACATGCAGAACAACAAAATCTGTTTCAAAAAAAAAAATAATAATTGTCAGTTCTCAGATTGTTCTTTAAACTTGAGGCGCAACACACTCGCAGTGCTTGTATCTCACTCCTATGGCTTGTGCTACCACGTCTAGTTGTGAAGAATCTCAATGCCACAAAGAGTTGCAGGGATGCAGGTAATGCTCTGATCTTCTTTACATGCTACAATTCGTCACTGGATTTTGTTATGAGGTACACAATTTGTCTTTGGTCAAATCTATACTTTTTGAACATGTCTATGTCATCATAGATATCAAAAGGATTTGGTCTATCGCGGAAAATTCTTTCTCGTTAGAGAGCAGCAGCCCTTTACCTATTCACATATCTAGTTAAATGACTCCTCTTATCCCATCTCTTCCGTAGTCCAAGGTGATGAACAGTTGCAGCTGCCCTGGAAGGGCACAACTTCTTCCTGCTGGGTGCTCCACTCCTTCCCAAACAAATCTATCGGCCTCATGCACCCATTTCTAGTGAAGCGATACTTCTGTATGATTCTCCACATCACTAAGCTCCATGTGATGCATCCTATCTCTAAATACCCTCTCCCTCCTCAGTCGACATCTTTCCTCAGCTTGCAATGCAAGGAATGCAGCCATCTTGCAGCTTGGTCTTGAAAGCAGCAGCACCCTAGCAACAGTGGTCTGGGACTGTGTTTTACGAGCCTCATCAATTCCCTTTGTTTTTTTAATTAGCTTCTTTGGCCCAAATTCTCGAAAGGTGGCTAACTTAGCACATGGGCTAAATCGCGTCATTTGACGTCACTTTTGCCCAAACTTCTGCTCAAAGCTGGCTATAACTGCCTCCCACGCTGCTGTTCTTTTCCTGTTAGTGTGAATGTCTGACATTTATTAGCGAATATTTCAGCATTGTCGTGGATGATTTCGAGAAGGTAATTGATCTCGGACGATTGCCAGTTGGCACATCTAACTTTCCCCTCCATTTTGCTGCTATGTGAGTACTGCACACTGCACTGCAAACATCAAAGCTGTACTGAGCATGCTCAGTACAGTTTTATGATGCTGATAATAATTTGCTAGCTTCAGTTCATGATTTAGCCGGGTAGGCTAAATATTTAGCCCACCGGGCTAATATTCAGCTGGGTGTGCTAAATATTTAGCACACCCGGCTAAGTTCCTTTGTTTTTTATCAGCTCCTTCCGTTGCTCCCATGTTTTATTAGACGCTTCAGTTGAATTTCTATCAAATTCACATAAAGCAGCAGTTTGTTTTCACCTTGTATTTGTTTTCATTTATTTATCATATAGTTCCTTATTTTGAATATCTTCAGAAATTGACTGTTAGCATTCTGAGTGCATAGTGAAATTCAATAGGTGTTGGTACAGAGTTCTTGTGCATTACAGCACTGAATAGGTTCTCATGGTATTCCTTGGTAAACTTAGATGTGGGCACATGCAGGTAGTTTTCTGTTACTACCGTGTTGACTTTGATTTTCAGGGTTCCAATTCTGTTCTTTCCTTTTTTTACAGTTACCAAAACTTATTGGATCTCATCATCTTCTGACTCATTGTCACACTCTTCATGTACTTCTTTTACTTCTCTGATATCAATCGGCTGGGTGACTGGCCTCTCATTTTGTTCTTCAATCTGCTCGTCAATCTGTTAAACCTCAGCTGCATTGTCTTCTGGGGTCTCCTGAACTTCATTATCTTCTTCCAAAGATAGAGAACTGGCATCTAAGGAAAGTGCAGGGAATTGTATCTTCATTCTAAGTGGTGGAACTTGCCTCGCTGCCTCCCTTGCTTCAACTGCCATCTCTCACAACGGCGCGATTGATTCTTCTCTCTTTTTCTTCTTTCTTTACTTTCTTGTTCCTTACATAACCACTGGATGCTTCTGTCAGTGGAAGCGACAGACACTGGGTCGAAGAGAGTTTTTTAGTTTTTATATAGTGCCTCTTTATCCGGGCCATAGATTCGCTCTCATATGTACAGTGTTCACATTTTAGAGTCAGAGGAACGTTGTGGGCCGACCACAAGTGCATATGATATGCCCCTATCGTGGTGTACCCCGAGCTGCAGTGTTTACACAGGTACATCATAACTGCAATAAAGGGAAAAGAAAAGGAAAGTCACTCCATTATTCCAGGAATCGTGTTGGATTTTTACGACTTTTAGTCAACCAGCTTGTAGGAGGTTCCCTATTATACATCTTCAACCTATCCATATGGACAACCTTTGGCTTAGTCTTTTCAGATCTTTGGATACGGTACACAACATCAGATAAACGGTGAGTAACTAAATATGGGCCTTCCCATTTGTATTCCAGCTTAGGGCAAACACCCTTCTTTTTTTGTGACTGCCTTATCAGTGGATGTTTTGCTATGTTCATGAAGTGAAGTCTTGCTGATCTGGCATTGAGTAGACAGGTAGAAATGCATTTGGAGGGATCCACTATGTCGAATCGCAATGGCATGGCCTTTTCTCTTTTCAACCACAACTTTTGGGTCAGTTTTGATCTGCTTCTCTTTGAAATCAGTCAGGTACAGTCCATTCAGCGTTTTGGAGCCACTCAGGGCAACATGTGCTTTACCAGTATCAAGTGGTCTCTTGAAGGATACTGAACTGTGCTTTACTGTTGCTCCTTGAACTTTGTGAATGCTGGATGCCCATCAGAGTTTGAGTGGAAATTGCCTTCTGATTATTTTCAGATTGTTACCTTTTGGCGCAAATGCAATTTCTATTGGTAGTATTAGTGTAACGTCATATGCATATCCTGCCATGTCAATAGGAGCATTCATCCGTGCATTCCTTCCCACACTGTCATTATCAAATTCCACAAGAACTGCAATGGATTTCTTGTTAGCAGAAAGTTTGAAATTGACAATCTCGCCTTGTGTTCCATTTGCCAATCCGTCTGAGACATCAACATTGCGGATAAGCATTACACGTGCACCAACTACTAGTTGTATATTGTCACCGATTGAAACATCTCCTTTGATGGGGACTTCCTCACAATTCTGTACTGACTACCAAAGATTGTCGTGAAACTCATGAGTGTTAGGAACAGGATTCTTCGCCCTCACAGAACTGAACAGGTTTTCGCGACAGTCCTGTGTCAGGCGACTGATAAGGACAAATTTATGTCCCTGAATCAGCAGTTCCTCCACAATGGACATTATTGACTGTGTTGTTATGATTACACCAGTCTGTACAGGCTTCAAGTGACCCTTCCATCTGATCTTCATCATCCTGAAAAGGGTCACTGCCTCAGGATTCTAGAGCTCCAATGTACTTCTCCACATTGGAAGTACCAGATTTGAATACCATCCCTATCCAGATTTGAATACCATCCTTATGTTGCTTCTATCGTTTTGCAATTTTTCTCTCTTGATTTAGTTTTTTTATTTTTATTATAGCTTGTTTCAGATCAGTGTTTGTGTTGTGATCTAGCACTGCTGACTGAGTGCGAGCTAGCATAACAGGATAGAAGAAATGTCTCTTTGGACAATATTTTAGGTACAGGTTATGAAACACTTCCAATTCACCAATGTGACAAGCTTTTGACAGTTGTTTTATGTCATTTACAAGACATTTGTCAATAAGAATTGACTGAAGAGATGTGTTTTCCAACAAGGCTTCATCTTCCCTAGTTTGGTCATCAAACTGCAAGAAAGCACTGATGATGAGGCTGCACAACGAAGCAGCATATACTTCAAGAGGCTCGTGTGGACGACGGACAAGCAGTCAGGACCCGCTGAAACAATGAAACTTCCTCTCTTTTGCAGAGGCCTCCAACAAGTTTTCCTTCATATCTGGTGAGAAGGGATCCCATAGGAGAAAATCCTGTTCTATCCAGACCTATCCTGAAATCCATGAGTTTGTTTCGTAAACATAAATTTTGCATCAATTGAAACATCTCCATTGATGGGGACTTCCTCACAATTCTGAACTGACTACCAGAGATCGTTGTAAAACTCATGAATGTTAGGAACAGGATTCTTCGCCCTCACAGAATTGAACAAGATTTCGCGACAGTCCTGTGTCAGGCGACTGGTAAGGACAAATTTATGTCCCTGAATCAGCAGTTCCTCCACAATGGACATTATTGACTGTGTTGACATGATTACACCAGTCTGTACAGGCTTCCAGTGACCCTTCTATCCGATCTTCATCATCCTGAAAAGGGTCACTGCCTCAGGATTCTACAGCTCCAATGTACTTCTCCACATTGGATGTACCAGATTTGAATACCATCCATATCCAGATTTGAATACCATCCCTATGTTGCTTCTATCGTTTTGCAATTTTTCTCTCTTGATTTATTTATTTTATTTTTATTATAACTTGTTTCAGATCAGTGTTTGTGTTGTGATCTAGCACTGCTGACTGAGTGCGAGCTAGCATAACAGGATAGAAGAAATGTCTCTTTGGACAATATTTTAGGTACAGGTTATGAAACACTTCCAATTCACCAATGTGACAAGCTTTTGTCAGTTGTTTTATGTCATTTACAAGACATTTGTCAATAAGAATTGACTGAAGAGATGTGTTTTCCAACAAGGCTTCATCTTTCCTAGTTTGGTCATCAAACTGCAAGAAAGCACTGATGATGAGGCTGCACAACGAAGCAGCATATACTTCAAGAGGCTCGTGTGGACGACGGACAAGCAGTCAGGACCCGCTGAAACAATGAAACTTCCTCTCTTTTGCAAAGGCCTCCAACAAGTTTCCCTTCATATCTTGTGAGAAGGGATCCCACAGGAGAAATGCTGTCCTATTCAGACCTATCCTGAAATCCATGAGTTTGTGTCGCAAACATGATTTGGCATCAATTGAAACATCTCCATTGATGGGGACTTCCTCACAATCCTGAACTGACTACCATAAATCGTTGTAAAACTCATGAGTGTTAGGAACAGGATTCTTCGCCCTCACAGATCTGAACAAGATTTCGAGACAGTCCTGTGTCAGGCGACTGGTAAGGACAAATTTGTGTCCCTGACTCGGCAGTTCCTCCACAATGGACATTATTGACTGCGTTGACATGATTACACCAGTCTGTACAGACTTCCAGTGACCCTTCCATGCGATCTTCATCTTCCTGAAGAGGGTCACTGCCTCAGGAATTCTAGAGCTCCATTGTACTTCTCCAGATTGGAAGTACCTTATTTGAATACCATCCCTATCCAGATTTGAATACCATCCTTATGTTTCTTCTATAGTTTTGAAAAAAAAATCTCTTGATTCAGGAAATCTAGAGCTCAACTGTACTACTCTAGATTTGCAAGCATTAGAGCCATGACTGGTTTCCTGCTTGCTGATATCCAGTAGCTCCCATTGCAAATAACAATGATCTCTTGATAGGACACTTTCCCCATTTCTTACATTTTCTCCCCCTCCCAGCCATATCTAACTGATCTTGTGAGAAGATCTCTCTCAATCTTTTATTTCAAGAAAAAAATCAAATTTCAGTTTCCTGTAAACATTTCCCATTTCTCATATTTCCTCCTCCCCCTCCCAGCCATATCTTACTTATCTTGTTATATCTCTTTCAATCTTTTATTTGACGAATCAAATTTCAGTTTCCTGTAAACGTTTCCCATTTCTTAATACATTTCTTCTTCCCCCTCCAAGCCCTATCTAACTGATCTTGTGAGAAGATCTCTCTCTCAATCTTCTATTTTGAAGAATCAATTTTCAATTTCAGCTTTCTGTTTTCTTTGCGCACACCATGCAGCACCCTCTCAAGTTTCTTCGCCTTGCCCAACAACCTCCTCTCGAGTGATTTACCAATATCCCACACAATAAAATGATCAACATGGGATAATCAGCCTTCACCCTCTAACAAATGCTATGTCCATGTCTGACAGTTGTAAAGACCCCGGCTGTAGTTCCTTCCCCTCCTTGACTTTGATGTAGCCACTAGATGCCTCTGAGACGGTCCATCGATGAAAGTTTTTCTCTGATGCCTCTAGTTTTCACTTTTCTGAGCAAGTGCGACTCCATGAGCCGACCTAGGTGCATGTGATATGCCCCCACCGTGGTATATCCTGAACTGCAATGCTTGGATATGTACATCATCTTAAAACTTCGAATAAAGAGAAAGGGGTAAAGAAATGATGTGAGCCACCCAAGAGCTCTCTCTCTCTCCATAACTCTAGACGTATTTGCTGCCACCACATGTTTTTATGGGGACATGCCTTTCCCTTTAAAGGGCTGGGGGTCGCTTGTCGGACAGTCTGGCCATTCAGTAAAACGATTTTGGCTACTTGCTACAAACAGTCTCTCAACTGCCTAGATGGCTAACTAAGTTACAGTTAACTGCACCACGACCAGCATGAAATGAGACGATATTTGGCAGACAGATGTATCACATTTTAATTCACTTTTATCTGATTTAAAATAATAAAGCTTACAATTTTTAAGTCAAAATTAAAACCCAGAAGCATTTATGTTTGGCCTCCCGATCGAGTCTCGATTTCATTTAATTATTGAACCCCTAGGGCGGCTGGATAGACTCTAATTTTTTTTACGGCCTTTAACGGGGTGGATATATTGAATACATTAATAACCAGATAGATCTAAGTTAGTTTTATAAGTCTATATAACAAAATTACAATAAAAGAAAGAAAAGAAAAATAAAAACTGTTGCTTACCTGTCCAATCGATTGCCTTCTCTTGGTTTTTCTTGGTGCACATTTTCTTTCATTGTACTTGTTAAATTGTGCCATTTCTTTTTTATTTCTGGCACCGATCGCTTGACTGTGGGGTTTGTTGCATTTAGTTTTAAGGCAATTTCTGCCCACGCCTTTTCTTTATCTTGAAAGATGATCTGTGAATTGAGCTTAGGTCTCGAGATTTCTTCCCTCTCTCTCATTTCGGCTATCAACGTGATTTTCTCTCCTTAGTGAAATTGTCTTTCCTTTTTTTCTCGGCCTCCATCTTGATATTCAGTATGATGCAATTTTTGCTTACCTGTCCGATCCATGCCTGGCTATTGTGACGTCCAATGTTTACAAAAACTAGGTTAGTTCACAACGCCCGTGTGTCCCACGAATACAAGTTTTGTTGGTTTATTATGTCTGCTGTATTACAATTTTGACACTTTGAAGGGGGTGGACATGGGAATTCAATTTCTTATAAATTTCAGCCAAACATTTTCTTTATCAAATTATGTCGACTATCTCTTTAGACTATGTTGGACGGGATTGCAGTGCTTAGAGTAATCAACAGTCAACAATTCTTCCATCAATACAGTTACTAATCGGGCCATGTCAAAAAATGTCCATTACTGTAGACGTAGACAGGCCCATGTACATTTGATTACGTTCACACTCCATACTTTGTTTTTAATTCACTCATCATAACCATAGCTTATCTCCAAATAGGCCTGTTTCTGTAACTCACGGTCTTCTACACAAGTCCAGCCTCGTTTCTTAGTCAGTTTTATCTATTCTTTTCCAATTCAATTTCCTAAAACATGTTGATGCGATCAGTGCACAACACATCCTTTTCTTTGAATATAAAATTCCATTTGTCTCAAAACCAGGCCAACTCCAACACTCACCTCCTAGCCACAATCATGTAAACACGTCCGGCCGGTCGGTTCGTGCCTACTAATCTTTTCAATCACCATCGCTTATAGCAACTGGCCTCAGAGATGCTATCTCCCAGAAACTATGCATAAGACATATCTTGACTAAGAAACAACTTTCTGTTTTTAACCTGGACCATTACTTTCAGAGTTAAAACTCTAGTATCACTTTAATTAAATAGGTAAACATACTAAATAAATCGAGCATGGTGATGCACTAAGGAGGGAATTGGGGAGGGGGGGTACGTCCAAGTCCTTCAATCTCGGCTTTTCCTCTGTACCTTATTATCAAAGATTGTAGGCCTCTGTGACGGCCTAGAAAAAGGATCATCCAAACAGAAATTGCATTCTGTTCTAACTCCTTCCAATGACCATCAATGTCTTCCTCTCGATTGGATCATCATTCATTGTCACGTTCCTCAACACCTGGATCCTCCGAGTGTTTATCAAATGGGGGGGGGGGGGACACTTCACCAAGACTATCATACAAGACTTAAAATATTCATAAAGCATGAATAATTTCATCCACAGCAAACTAATATTATATAGAACATTTTTGTAATATGAGATGACCAAAGTGTCTATACTAAGAAAATTTTCATACTATGAAATGACCAAAGTATCTACACTTAGAATATTTTTGGTCTATGGGATGACCAAAGTGTCTGCACTTAGAATATTTTTGGTCTATGGGATGACCAAAGTGTCTGCACTTAGAATATTTTTGGTCTATGGGATGACCAAAGTGTCTGCACTTAGAATATTTTCGGTCTATGGGATGACCAAAGTGTCTGCACTTAGAATATTTTCGGTCTATGGGATGACCAAAGTGTCTGCACTTATAATATTTTTGGTCTATGGGATGACCAAAGTGTCTGCACTTAGAATATTTTTGGTCTATGGGATGACCAAAGTGTCTGCACTTAGAATATTTTCGGTCTATGGGATGACCAAAGTGTCTGCACTTAGAATATTTTCGGTCTATGGGATGACCAAAGTGTCTGCACTTAGAATATTTTCGGTCTATGGGATGACCAAAGTGTCTGCACTTAGAATATTTTTGGTCTATGGGATGACCAAAGTGTCTGCACTTAGAATATTTTTGGTCTATGGGATGACCAAAGTGTCTGCACTTAGAATATTTTCGGTCTATGGGATGACCAAAGTGTCTGCACTTAGAATATTTTCGGTCTATGGGATGACCAAAGTGTCTGCACTTAGAATATTTTCGGTCTATGGGATGACCAAAGTGTCTGCACTTAGAATAATTTTGGTCTATGGGATGACCAAAGTGTCTGCACTTAGAATATTTTTGGTCTATGGGATGACCAAAGTGTCTGCACTTAGAATATTTTCGGTCTATGGGATGACCAAAGTGTCTGCACTTAGAATATTTTCGGTCTATGGGATGACCAAAGTGTCTGCACTTAGAATATTTTCGGTCTATGGGATGACCAAAGTGTCTGCACTTAGAATATTTTCGGTCTATGGGATGACCAAAGTGTCTGCACTTAGAATATTTTCGGTCTATGGGATGACCAAAGTGTCTGCACTTAGAATATTTTCGGTCTATGGGATGACCAAAGTGTCTGCACTTAGAATATTTTCGGTCTATGGGATGACCAAAGTGTCTGCACTTAGAATATTTTCGGTCTATGGGATGACCAAAGTGTCTGCACTTAGAATATTTTCGGTCTATGGGATGACCAAAGTGTCTGCACTTAGAATATTTTCGGTCTATGGGATGACCAAAGTGTCTGCACTTAGAATATTTTCGGTCTATGGGATGACCAAAGTGTCTGCACTTAGAATATTTTCGGTCTATGGGATGACCAAAGTGTCTGCACTTAGAATATTTTCGGTCTATGGGATGACCAAAGTGTCTGCACTTAGAATATTTTCGGTCTATGGGATGACCAAAGTGTCTGCACTTAGAATATTTTCGGTCTATGGGATGACCAAAGTGTCTGCACTTAGAATATTTTCGGTCTATGGGATGACCAAAGTGTCTGCACTTAGAATATTTTCGGTCTATGGGATGACCAAAGTGTCTGCACTTAGAATATTTTCGGTCTATGGGATGACCAAAGTGTCTGCACTTAGAATATTTTCGGTCTATGGGATGACCAAAGTGTCTGCACTTAGAATATTTTCGGTCTATGGGATGACCAAAGTGTCTGCACTTAGAATATTTTCGGTCTAATGGATGACCAAAGTGTCTGCACTTAGAATATTTTCGGTCTATGGGATGACCAAAGTGTCTGCACTTAGAATATTTTCGGTCTATGGGATGACCAAAGTGTCTGCACTTAGAATATTTTCGGTCTATGGGATGACCAAAGTGTCTGCACTTAGAATATTTTCGGTCTATGGGATGACCAAAGTGTCTGCACTTAGAATATTTTCGGTCTATGGGATGACCAAAGTGTCTGCACTTAGAATATTTTCGGTCTATGGGATGACCAAAGTGTCTGCACTTAGAATATTTTCGGTCTATGGGATGACCAAAGTGTCTGCACTTAGAATATTTTCGGTCTATGGGATGACCAAAGTGTCTGCACTTAGAATATTTTCGGTCTATGGGATGACCAAAGTGTCTGCACTTAGAATATTTTCGGTCTATGGGATGACCAAAGTGTCTGCACTTAGAATATTTTCGGTCTATGGGATGACCAAAGTGTCTGCACTTAGAATATTTTCGGTCTATGGGATGACCAAAGTGTCTGCACTTAGAATATTTTCGGTCTATGGGATGACCAAAGTGTCTGCACTTAGAATATTTTCGGTCTATGGGATGACCAAAGTGTCTGCACTTAGAATATTTTCGGTCTATGGGATGACCAAAGTGTCTGCACTTAGAATATTTTCGGTATATGGGATGACCAAAGTGTCTGCACTTAGAATATTTTCGGTCTATGGGATGACCAAAGTGTCTGCACTTAGAATATTTTCGGTCTATGGGATGACCAAAGTGTCTGCACTTAGAATATTTTCGGTCTATGGGATGACCAAAGTGTCTGCACTTAGAATATTTTCGGTCTATGGGATGACCAAAGTGTCTGCACTTAGAATATTTTCGGTCTATGGGATGACCAAAGTGTCTGCACTTAGAATATTTTCGGTCTATGGGATGACCAAAGTGTCTGCACTTAGAATATTTTCGGTCTATGGGATGACCAAAGTGTCTGCACTTAGAATATTTTCGGTCTATGGGATGACCAAAGTGTCTGCACTTAGAATATTTTCGGTCTATGGGATGACCAAAGTGTCTGCACTTAGAATATTTTCGGTCTATGGGATGACCAAAGTGTCTGCACTTAGAATATTTTCGGTCTATGGGATGACCAAAGTGTCTGCACTTAGAATATTTTCGGTCTATGGGATGACCAAAGTGTCTGCACTTAGAATATTTTCGGTCTATGGGATGACCAAAGTGTCTGCACTTAGAATATTTTCGGTCTATGGGATGACCAAAGTGTCTGCACTTAGAATATTTTCGGTCTATGGGATGACCAAAGTGTCTGCACTTAGAATATTTTCGGTCTATGGGATGACCAAAGTGTCTGCACTTAGAATATTTTTGGTCTATGGGATGACCAAAGTGTCTGCATTTCTTTCGGCTAAAAGGCCAAAGTATCACCACTATCGGCTAATTTTTCTGCTTTCTCAGCAGGAAAATTATTCTCTGCAAAAGGCACTAGCACAACAGTGGGAATCAAATCTGTGCCATCAGAATCCAATACCCTGCTGTACCGACTGAGCTATCACGCCTCCCGATGCAATCGATTTTATGAATATGCTAATAAGAGAACTAATAGTGCCTGCTCATTTAATGTTACATAAGATAGTAAACTCGTTAACCAGTAATTTTACAATTTGGTTAACCTGTGAGTCAGATGATTTGCTACTTGTGATGTATATTTTGTCTGTCTTTAATCTGATTATTTGTCTGTAAATGATTTAATTTTCAATTAAATGATTTTTTATCAACAATCCAAACAGACCTCAGACTTATATTTCTGAAGTGTATTTCAATGTAGATTGATAGCTGGATCTACTGTAATGAATTTCTGAAGATACTTATGCAGACATTGTTGCAATTCGATGGATTCACAATACGATGCGCCACCAATCGGTTTCAGCCGACAGGCCGAAATTTGCAATGCCCCATTAGAAAAAGCCGACATCTGTTGTTGTTTTGCGCTAGTGCATGTATATCCACCTCTATGCATGCATGATGTCGACCCCCAAAGTTAGAAATTGGCCTGCAACCGGTAGATGGCGCACCGTATTGTGAATCCATTGAATTGTAGAAACATATTACTTAAGATTTTGCAAAAATCCATCAGAAAATAAGCCATGGATCTTTCAAGTTTTACCATTGTGACATCACAAGTGAGCAGCTCCCCCGTTTGTCATGTGATATTAATTCCATGGAATGTAATGAGAATAATTGATGATGAAATGATGATGAAAATCCATATTTCATTATTAGAAATACACATGAAATAAAATACTCAGAAAACTTGCTTTGCCCAATCGATCGTGGGCCCGGCAGCCGCTGTGCAGCGCCAGATCGACGAGGCTCTATCCCTTTAATCGTTGAACGTTGAACAGGGTAGCAGCAACTTCCATCTTTTAACGTCTTTTGGTCTGACGCGGCCGGGGTTTGAACCCCCGACCTCCCGGTTGTGAGACAGACGCTCGTCCAACTGAGCCAATGCACTGGTTACAATATTTACTTTTGACAAACCATGAATGAGTGGTCCAAAATATAATTTATTGAATTAAATTTAAATTGTACATAGTAAAATTGATCCTACAGTACAGCAATATGTCACGATCATGCTAGCTTTGCAAGTAATTTGCCAAAGATTTTCTGTTGTCATGAACCATTAAAAAGCATAATATTCAATGAATTTATATTGCAAGACAGATGGGGCAGCTGCTTATCTTTTAACATTAAAAAAAAAGTATTTAAAAAATCAACAATTGATAGTTCTTATTCTTTTGATGGATTTTTATCAAATCTTTACTTACATTTTACTTTTTTTTTAATGAAAACCATATTGTCAGTGAGTAGTTCTCCTTTAATGGAGCATGAAACTCTAGAAACGAGTTAGTTTGTGTGAAAGGAGAAAAATCAAAACAAGAGAACAATATTCTTTTGGAAAAACATTGGAGCATCTGAATATTGAGATTACTAATGCTATGGTGATCCTTCCATTGGCAATGCAAACAATAAATGTTGCACATGAAGTCTCCCCTCTGAACACTCAAAAACACCAAAACATCTTTTTACCCATTCTAATGATTTGACAAACCATCCATCGTGTACAATGCTGGGAAAAACCCAAAGGGCATTTCATGAAAGTTGTTGGCACTGACGAACTTGTCAGCGCTAATAATATTAGTGAAAGTCCTTTGTTTTGATTGGTGAAGAAGCACTGTCCTATACTACAGTAAAACTGTCAGAGGAAGACAACTTTTCAATGCCGACAACTTTCCTGAAATGGTCCCTGTATAACACGTCCTCTCATAATAAAAAAACAAATCTGATCTTGCGATACACTAGATAAAAGAGAAAAAACCCAAAGTAGCATTAGTGATTTCTATGTTCAAATACTCATAAAATTTCTTGCAATTCAATTTTTCTAAAGATTTCATTGAGTGGTTTTATTATTTTCCTCTTTTATATAAGTGGTTTCAAGGGAATCATCCTCCTTCAAGCTGAGCTGTAAATGACACAATAATTCAACAGCAAGTCCTTTCATTGGCTGATAAAAAGATCAATTAGAATTTATTAGTATATAAATTGAGACAGGCAATCGTACATGGCTAAGTCCGATTACATAATCTGACTTAAATTACAAGATAATATAAAAGAATCTCATTGAATGGTAATCAAAAATGCATGATTGTCTTAACAAGCTTAAAGTGTCACAATATTACATATATATCATTTACATGACAATAATGTGACCATCAGTCCCAAAACCCACCATAACTCAGCCAAAATGAATTTTGGAATTCCGTAATCAAAGTTTGAAAAGCAGAGCCTAAACTTTAAAAATCATATACATGTAGCTTGTCAATTGATTCAATGTAGAAGAAATTGATTAAGACCTTCAGAGAATAAGGTGATTTTTTTTCTAATTATGGGCGAAGAAAGGAGAAAAAAAAGATAAGAATTTTGGAGTTCAATTGAGCATGATACAATTATCATTTCTTTTATTTTGGAAGATATGTCACAAGCATATTGAGCAAGCTGGGTGAGTCCTCCATTAGGAAAAAAAATTCTCAAAGTACGGAACTCCTATATTGATAGACAGACCAATATTTACTAGAAAAGTGTAGTAATTGTTGCTGTTAAAACCACAAGAATCATGCTACATGTTTAGCATGTTACAAACGTCACCACTATTTCAACATTTATTAATGTTCTAATTGGACCCAATGAATGACAGATTATTTAGAATTTTTGAGAAAAAAAAAGTTAGTTCACTTTTATGTGAATAATGAAATGAAAAAAAAGTGAAGCCAACCTTTTCAAATGTGTTTTACTGATCTTCTATAATTGCATTTATCTTTATACGAATAATAAAATGAAAAAAAGTTGGAAACAACCTTCTCAAGCGTGTTTCACTTTTTTATAATTGCATTTAAAAGCATGTATCTCGGGATCCTCGACCCCCCCCGGCCCCCCACCCTCTTTTACATGTTTGTATTTGAATCATTTCTTACATAAAAATAGCACTGCTTCACTTTATACACAATTCAAACTACTTTCATTTATATATTCTCTCTATAAATACATTTTCTCTCTTTTTTCAGGTATTTCCCCTCTAACAAATGCTAAATTATTAAGTACTAGATTTTGATTTAGCTGTATTAATATGAAACTGAAATGTTTCTAAAAATAAAACTAAATACATAAAAGACATGCAAAATAACACACTTGCCTGTACATGCATCTACACACAGAGTCATGCAAAGAAATGTATGCGACTAGGAATGAACAACAAAATGATCACATTTCATTGATAAACATAAAAACGGTATCATATTTCAGATTCAATACTTATCCATAGGCTAACAAGGTAAACCATTCTTCTCTTTAAAATGATTTAAAGCCAATTTGCCATTGTTCAATTAAATAGCATCATCTCAAGTCTTACAATGCTTAAAGAGTCCCTGGCTCAATACCCAGAATGCAACAGTATCGTGTAGTCTTATAATTCAAACCATCCAATAGACTGACAAAGACGTTTTTCAACTCAACTTTACAACAAATATTATGCAAAGGATCAAAAGGTACACAGATTACCTCCAAATATTCTCAATTCCAATAATGATCAAATGGCCAGCCTGACTCAAACCAAACTTCAAAACGTTCATTTCATCCTTTTATCAAGAGGCTTACATATCAAGACTATTCTACAGCACATGACACTATTAATTGCAAAATTACAATATTTTGAAGACAACAACCCCTTCCATATCATTTATTTGTACAAACATTTGGGTGGTCATTTTATTGGATTCTGGTTGAACTTATTTTGAGTTTGTTACTACAACAAGCATTTATCTTTTAAAAATAATAATAATAGCTGGATTTATAAAAGCGCTTTTTGCCTGAGGATACAAAGCGCTGCTATTACTACCCCGGCTTTAGCTCGAGCTACCATCACCGGCGCTCAGTGCATGCAAGGAATTACTCCTGCCGGGTACCCATTCACCTCACCTGGGTCGAGTGCAACACATTGTGGATAGATTTCTTGCTGAAGGAAAACACCATGGCTAGGATTCAAACCCACGACCCTCTGTTTGAAAGGTGAGAGTCAGAACCACTAGACCACGGCGCGTAAAAAATACATGATAAAAACTTACATGATATTTTTATAAGGTAATTTGAGTTACAATAAGTAGAATGGTCACTAGGTATATAAACAGGTGGAGTGACAACCATATATCTTGTGGATGAAGTACATGTAGTCAACCTTTTAAGTAAAAACATTTCAAATAAGGAAAGACAAGACTTGAAATTGTTTGTACTTTAGTGAAAGATTTCATAAGTAGATTATTAAATAGGTGAAGGGATAACCATATATTGTGTAAGTACATGTAGTCAAAGTAAAAACAGTTCTTATAGAGAAAGACAAGACTTGCAGTGGTATAAACACATTTTGGTGCATTCTTAAAATCATTGCTTTCTAATTCCATGCCAATGACAAGAGAGAAAGCTTCAGTTGGCCTTCTTGAAAAGGAATGCAGCATATGATAATAAAGTGGCAACCTGGACAATCGTTTCAGCAAAAATAAATAACAAAAATATGCAATTTTATACAGTAGTCTATAAATGTTTCTGAGCACTAACTGTTACTAACCTTGCTTTAACGTGGCTATCTGAGGCCCGTCTTACAAAGAGTTACGATTGATCCAATCGATCGCAACTATGGATGGCCAGCAACGTCAATATGTATTATTCATGTTTGTTCAAAATATTTTCTATCTATGATGTATATTCATGCATTCATTATTTTCTTGAAAATTCACTATGCTTCTCTTTGTTTAAAAAGGACATTGTGCAAATTTCCTATAGAAAAAATCATGATACTGATGGATTTCCATAGGGTTACGATTGATTGGATCAATCATAACTCTTTGTAAGACGGGGCCCTGAACAGGTACTCCAGAATTTAAGAAATCTCTTCATACCAGGAACCCATGTTCTACACCTGGGTGGAAAGTGGCAAATGTCGATGAATGTGTAGCAGTTGGATTTGAACCCCGGCTCTTGTGATTCAAATCATTCAATATCAGACAACTGATCCACAATACTTCTACAAAAGCAGATAGAAAATTGTTATATTTCAAAATGGTCATATTCCAAAAAGGCAATTTCTCATCTGCGGCTAGACACTCGAATCATCATCAGAACCTGGCTGAGCCCAAGAGCGCCCTCTGTCCAGCAGTGATTCCGTGCCTGTTACTCGTCTCTCAACCTACAGATAGCAGAGAGAGAGAGGAAAGTGGAGAACACATGATCTTGAATATTCAGTAAAAATACTGTCTTCTTTAATGTCATAAGGATCACACATTACCATGGCACTTCTTACACATACATGTAACATCTCCCCCCCAAAAAAAAAAAAAAAAAAAAAACCTGTGTGAGATATACCACAATACAATACTTTTGTTTAAAACGCTACACATGTTTAAAAGATAAATACAGACCAAAAAGTGAAGAAAAAAAAAGAAGGATAGACTAAAGACAAAAAGGAAAAAATGGATGAAAAAATATAGGAATGAAGAAATAAAATAAAAGGAACAAAAGAGAGAGCAAGAGAAAGAAAAGGAATAAGAAAGGGGTTTCTTTTAAGTTTATAGAATGTAAAGGAATACAAAAAGTAGATAGGAACAATGAAATTAAGAAAGACACTCAGAAAAAAGCAAAAAAAAGAGAGAAACTAAGAAAAAGAGGAAGATCAAAACAACAACAAAGAAATAAAGATGTAAGAACAAAAAAGTCGGGAAGAAACAGAGAAAGAACTATTAGAGACTGTTCACCTCTGACGTATATGAAGATGATTCCCATCTCTGAGATGATCTAACCTCTCTGCTCGTCTGTACATGATATGAGCTACTACCTTCAGCACCTCCGCTCTTATACTGGGATGAACTCTGGAATAACTCACTCGCTTGGCTACAAACCAAATCAACAAACAATGTATTCTTCATGAAATAATGTCTTTCTGAGCCATTTTATTCAATAAATGAATAAGAAGGATTGTTAACCTTCATCCAGGATCTACATGTAAACTATTGTTTTTTTCTCTTGCAGAGGATAATTCAAACCTGTAGAGATTTTAACGCTGATAAGTTCTTCTCAACCCCATTTTTTTTTTCTCTTTTTAAAGCTTAATGAAAGTAGTTGCAGTAAAACACTGATTTCATGAGAAAGTCTGTAAAATCAAGGTTAAATATTACTATATCATCGTGGATCTAGATCTGGTACAGTTACATAATCTGAACTTTGTGAAAATCATAAAATCTAAGCTGCAAAACGATCACACTAAAGATCGCCAACACAGATAGGCACACGTGGGACAGTGTATTATTATTGCTGGAATAAAGACCCGACGGAAGTGCCCGAATCCGCGCTTATTTCTCAGCAATTACACAATTTCTTCCAGAATCCTTTGGCACATATTTTTTCATTCATACAAACAGGCACTTGGGTGGTCATTATATTGGATTCTGTAAAAAGTCATTTTGAGATTGTTACCGCAGCTAGCATTTATATTTAATTGTCATACTTTGTAATGTCAACATTTTATACTGTTTGAAATACCAAATAAACAACAATAATAGTTATAATAATAATAATAAAACATCCATGTGATTTGACAGATATACATTACATGTATCTACTCACTCGTGTGTCATACTGCGTGTTGTGCCAGGTCTGACGGAATGGACATCATCTAAGAAAGTAAGGTAGGGATTGACTTACTACATCAAATAAAACCCAACATGGATCATGAAAAATTTGGCACTATTGCAGGAGTTAACTTAGAGCACAATCGTGAATAAGGATAATGAGGTGGCAATTGGCAAATCGGATAAGGAATTGATTGATTTTAAATTACCGTGGAGCAATAATAATAATAATACATGAAAAGGCTAAATTACTAAACAGAATATGATATACACAATGACTCTATCTCTCTCTGGGAAGACAATAGAATCACAGAGCATTTTTTTAATTGACTTAATTTCACTAGAAATATTACGTTATTGTACAGAAAAATCTTTATTTCAAATGAAAATTTACTTTTAATACTTATACAAGAAACATAACTTAACTTTACATGAATATTATTTAATTTTACAAAAGAGATATAACTTAATTTTAAAGCAGATACGAACCAATAGCGCCATCTCGAGTCCTCAACTACTCATACCTGGACAGTTTCATGACCCATAATGCTACTGTAGTCTAGTTATATAGACCCACTTGAATGATAACATGCTAATTAACTACTCAATACATTAATACTGCAATAATTAGGTTACCAAGTAGCAAAACAATTACTTTTCCTCTAAAAACATTTTAGTTTCTCTATACAAATATAATTATACATGTAGGTCAATTTATTGTCTGTAATATTAGTAGATATCTGAAAACGTACATTTTAGGACTATGTATTTATAACACACAGTCAATGAGAGACTACACACAGTTCACTCCCCCTTTAAATTAAATTTTACAAACCTGTTGTTCCTTCCCATGCAATTGGTCTCTGTTATATAGAGAAAAATGAAAGAGAATATAAGTCACAAAGACTTTTCTATAAAACCCATGTTACAATATATAGGTTGTTTTACAATCAGGTTATATTATACGAAAAACGGTTTCTGCACATCACAAATAAAAATTTGTTTAATACTATCTAAAATCTATGACAGCAAGCGAATAGAAATTATTAGCATAACCTACTAGAAAAAAGAGATCATGTTTCCTTCTCAAAATTAACCATATTCAGCATTTTAGGGCCAATATTCTGTCTCATGTTGGTATTTTTTTAAACCAATTTTGAGCCTGCTCATCTTTATCATCCAGAGAACTGTTTTACCATTTAGAATGATATGTGATTGTGTAAAAACTGAAAACCCTAGAAGCTACGGACAATTTTATTTTTTTGTGACTACTAACCAAATTGGGTGGTAATTCTGTCCAAAAAAATATTGTCCTCTTCGAAAACAGTATTTTGGAGAAAGGGGGGGGGGATGACTTACAGGCCCAGTCACTTGTGAAGCGCTCTCAAAGTCCGAGCTTGAGCTGAATGATACCTCGCTAGAGCTGTCAATGCTTGCGTAGGCACCGTACCCTTGGGTGAAACCTGCGGCTGTACTGGCTCCGTCCCCACCTCCTACAACACTACAAGAACAAAAAGAATGGTCTTTGGTACCCTGGCCACAAGTCACAGGACAAAAACATGAAAATGTGTAATCTATGAAATACTTTACATGAATATGAAGGGATAGCATTCGAAGAGAAACTGTAATGAGCTTTGTCACAGGTATTACTAATAGCTGGATTTCTAAAGTGCTTTTTGCCTGAGGATACCAAGCGTTGCTATAATTACCCCGGATTTAGCTCGAGCTACCATCACCGGTGCTCAGTGCATTCAAGGAATTAATTCTGCTGGGTACACATTTCCTTCACCTGGGTCAAATACAACAGTGTGGATAAGTTTCTTGCTGAATTGCTGAAGGAAAACATGCCATAACAAAGGATTCGAACCCACGACCCTTTGTTTAAAAGGAGAGAGTCAGAACCACTAGACCACAACGCGCCAACATTACATATTGTGAAAGAAAAAAAAACATTGCATCACAATCAGAACCATAATAACAAGGATTGAAAATGAAAAGTTCTGTATTATCTTGGCGTCAGTGGTACTTCTGTAATTTTAAGGGGACAACATACATAACGAAACTTACTTTGCACATCGACTGCAGACTCCAACTTTTACTTGAGGAGCAGGGGGCGGTCTACGACGAACCTATTCAAAAACAGATTATTATTTATAAAATAGGTTGAAGGATGTAGCCAATAGCGACTGTGTATGTATGTAACATGTTCATGCTTTAATTCTTCGAAACAACATATTGTGCAAGATTTCCTACAATATCCTAAAGATTAACCAATATTAACTCAAAATTGATGTGATTAATTCTGCAAGATTTTTCTACAATGTCCTAATTTCCAAGACTAATCAACACTTACCCAAAATAGCTGACATAAGGTGCATATTTTTCTACAATATTCTAAAACTAAAGACTAATATAGCTTATTTTAAATTATATAAATTATTCTCCATACTTATCATGGATTTGATTTTTTCTTTCAATGATAATGAATAAGGTGGTCAGAAAAAGACTGTTTGAACTGATTGCAATAGAATATATTATAAAAAAATTAAATATGCACTGACCTTTTGACCTGTGCTCTTGACATTTGTCATCCCTTCATCCATCAGATCACTTACATCTTCTGTAAATGTATAATGACAAAATAAAGATATTAGAATTATAATAGAGAATAAAAGTAACACTACTGTTTTGGCAATATCTTTCATAAAGTAATATGATAGGAATATTTTATTCAGTGGACAATGTCTGCTGGCAGTTTTTCATTACAAAAAACTTCCAACGAATCTTAGTCGATAAAAAGGAAACAAGTAGTGCAAGACCGGTGTGTATAGGCGGAAGCGGTTTGCTTCACGGCGACCGTGCTAAGTCATCCACAATACTCTTACTGACGTTTCGCATAACTGTCATAAGACTCCTAAAGGCAAAAAAAGGCAAAGCTGCAGCCTCCACCAAAATTATAGGCTAAACTCAACGGAACGAGAGCCATCTTACCCAGGACGTCGGTAGCCTCTTCATACCCTCCCTGGTCTGGATCGTCCGCCTCTCCTCCGCTATCGAGATACCCCAAGGTCTCCACCTTTCTCTGTGCCTCTACCAATGCCGCCAGTTCTTCCTTGTGTTTCTTGGCCTTCTGATCAGGCTTAGCTCTTCTCTGCTCTCTGTATGAAAATCAATCGGTGGATAGTGAAAATGTTCCCCAACCTCCAATCAATTTTCCCACCAGTTTTATAGTTTTTTATGAAGATTACTTTATGAGTTTCATAATGCATGTTCACTATGACAGGCTGGTAGGTCTACATATTTTCCCTAAGTGTGTATTATGAAAACTACAAATTTTCCCTAAGTGTGTATTATGAAAACTACAAATTACACTTCACAATGATCATTTGAGTATGCTACGTACAGTATATCTGAAGATCTGCAATTCCTATAGATATCAATTACAGATTTCATGATCCAAGGCAAATACTGTAGTAAATTCTGTTTTTTGTGCACACTTTAAAAGAAAATAATGGTGTGTTTTTCCATCTAGGAAATTAAATTGGGGACCCATATTCCAGGGATACTCCATAAAACTCTTCATATTTTTAACAAACTGAAATTTGCCGACATCCCTTTGTTGATTCTATAACATGTTTGACAATTGGAAGTCTGAAAACTTATCCCTTACTTTAATGTAAATCTATACAGTAGGAAAAAAAGAAACTATCAAAAGAAAAAACACCAAGTAAAACTAAAACATTTTTAATCATACTTCAATTGTAATAGATATTTATTTATCTGGGCAAACAAGTCCAATCTGTATTGAAGACATTCTTTGATTATTATTATTTCTATTTATTTATATTTCTTTCCTTCTTACATTTTCTTCTTTTCCGATTCCACAGAGTCCGTCTTTGGGGACTCCTTCTCGTATCGTTTCATGAGTTTATCAGCTGACAGTTCCTCCGCTAGGAAGGCCTCTTCCACCTGATCAGGAGGTTGGTAGGGCTTGGGTGGAGGAGGCTGATATGTCTTGGGGTCCTACCGGCAAGAGAATAGAACAAGTCATGAAACAATTACTTTCTTTTGTTCCCCTTATGAATAGTAATTTCTTTATGTGGTACAGTCAGAAACAAACATATTAACTATTTAGCACAATATAGATATTAAATATTATTATATTAATGTCCTTAGTTCTGTTTAAATAACAGATTATCCAGGGTCATTCCTCACCGAAAAAAAAAAATCCAGTTTCAATGTGCCTTGATATAAACCCAAAGCTAGCACACTTCCTAAAAAAAGCACAAAATCATGGAAATTCGTCTGTACATGAAATATACAGCACATACATACATGTAAATATGTATTATATTTATTTATTCTCTATGAGCACGGGTGTATTTGTAAGTAAAATCCTAAGAGTGCAGTTATTATATATTCGACACTTACTATTAAGAATGTTATCATTTGCTACAATTTAACAGATTTACTTTTAACAAGTGGAGCGCCTCTGGCAGTCTCACCTGCATTACGCGATTAAATATAGCAGCAGTGCTGACTTTGACAACTACTATAAAATAATTATTCACAAAAAACACCATTCATATAATGATACAATACAACATTCATTGACAATAAATGACATTTGACCTTGATCATGCGACCTTAGACTTGCCAGTGATACTTGATTACCCCAAAGTCCACAATTCATAAACTATATCCATAAACTTTGAAAGTTATGACAATTCAATAATTACCTCCAACATGACCAAAGTTCATTGACCTTAATGACCTTTGACATGTGACCTGAAACTCGCACAGGATATTCAGTGATACTTGATTACTCTTACGTCCAAGTTTTATGAACTAGACCAATACAATTTCAGAGTTATGATGGTAATTCAACAAATACCCCCAAAATGGCCAAAGTTCATTAACCTTAAATGACCTTTGACCTTGGTCAAGTGACCTGAAACTCGCACAGGATGTTCAGTGATACTTGATTAACCTTATGTCCAAGTTTTATGAACTAGATCCATAAACCTTGAAAGTTATGATGGTAATTCAACAAATACCCCAACTTGGCCAAAAACTTAACCTTAGGTTAAGATTTCGATATTGACTCCCCCAACATGGTCTAAGTTCATTGACCCTAAATGACCTTTGACCTAGTCATGTGACCTGAAACTCAGGCAGGATGTTTAGTAATACTTGATTAAACTTATGTCCAAGGTTCATGAACTAGGTCCACATACTTTCTAAGTTATGCTGTCATCTCAAAAACTTAACCTTCGGTTAAGATTTGATGTTGACGCCGCCACCGCCGTCGTCGGAAAAGCGGCGCCTATAGTCTCACTCTGCTATGCAGGTGAGACAAAAACAAATAAAGTATTTGGAAAAAAAAGAGGTATTCTAACAAATTATCGTACAATCACTTACCTGATCTACCCATGCCTGTGAAGCTAGAAGAACAAAAAAGATGGAGGAATTAAATGACCATGAAGCCAATTCCAGTGAAATTATTATTCATGTAAACATTTATGCTCACATCTTCATGTACATGTACCTTTGCCATGCCTTAATAAAATACTATAACCCTTTTCAATGGAACAGATTAAATCTATTAATTGACAGGGGCAGCACCTAGGTGGTCGGGGGGCAAATACCCCTCTGATTTTTAAGAAAAGAAGAAATGAGAAAGATAACAAAAGTAATAGAAGGAAAAGGAAGAAAGAAAAGGTTACTTAAAACAAAAAGGTCTGTGTTGTGTAGATCTATAAAACACTCAAAATTCAATTTAGATTGAGAAGGGAAAATCAGTTTTAGGTCGTTTTGCAGACCCCCCCCCCCCCAATCAAAATACCTTAGTGCCGCCCCTCTGACTTCGATACATATCTGGGGATGTTAATGTTGAGTTAATATATATTCCCTTGAGATTTTTAACCCATTCAGAATGAAATGAAAACATAGGTGAAATCTGACCTTTCTCTCTTGAAATGTTTGTTGTTAACCATATGAAAGCAAAGTTTTTGTATTCCTCAAAATTTGATATGGGTTAAATAAAGTTCACCCCCATTATGATAATACAGAAGAAAAGAAATTGTGTGTTTCTTTCGACACAGAAAATGACAGAAGTAAAGTTGTACATAAACTTATGAGCACCTTTTAGGAAAACATCCACCAGAGTGTAAATAGTAATTAAAGTATTACGTGGAAAGGGAACACAAAACATGCTTAAAATAGTCTATGTAACATTGAAGGTTATTTCCCAATGACCCAGATTATGAAATAAATGCAAGGTGGTACCAGTAAGGTCGGTATATGAAAAAATACAGAAATATCAGAGGTGACAGGAAGGAAATATGCACAAAACACCACGATAAATTTTACAGATACTTTATCTACCAATGTATCAAACTATCACAGCAAACTGAACCATCAAACACTGTTTCACAACCAGAGCAAAAATGAATAGGCGAATATAGAATACAGGAAAAAAAAATGCATAGATTTACTGTTTGTGTGCAAATATTAGATGTAGTTCTGTAATGCAAAACAATATGAACTTTAAGGGGGATACGGTAATTTGTTTGTACCAGTAATTTTTATCTTCATGTAATGTGTGGAATCAAGCCAGCAAAAGTAAAAAAATAAAATAAAAATAAAAACATCATGTCAAGGTATGACCAGTACAACATTAAAATCAAGTTTGAGACAGGCAACCACAACATTCACATGGCTCATTTTTCGCCAGCTTTAATTAAAGGTAATTTGCCAACAAAAAACAACATCATGTAAGAGACAAGCAAGATCAGATGCAAGATATCACCAACAAAACAAATGAGCTATAGAAATAATTTCAAAAACTTCAGGATATTACACAAAGGCACGTTAAGAATTCTCAAGGTTCCATGTCATCAAGTCTTCAGCCAGTAGATTCAACTCCAGGAAAAAGAGACAGGATGCGTCACTTGTTTTGCCAAGAAGTTTTGTCAAGATCTGGTCAACACCTAGAACCCTGTAGGTCTCTGAATACTTCATGCTGTTTCCTACTAATGACCTCGCTTGTAGCCCTAGCTGTCCTAGCTTGAAGCAGAAGCCCAAGTCTTAAAGTCAGATGTGATGATAATCGAATAGAAAAAACAGTACCTGAGCTGCTCTACAATGTTTCAGGTCTAACAAGAGGTTTCTCTTACGTCATCTCTAAGACGTGGTTAGAGTCTCTAAACAGTTCATGCCCTTGACAGAATAGACCAGTCAGTACCTGGATTGCTGAACAGTCTTAGGTCTAACAAAAGGGTTCTCTTGATTGAGTCACTTCAAAGATCTGGTCTCTAAACAGTCAACGTTCTTTCCTACAAATGACATCTATTGTAGCTTAAAGCTATAGAACAAGTCTAAAAGGTCTGATTATGATTGGAGATTGGACTCAAATAGAAAGACCAGTACCTGGGTTGCTGAACAATGTCTTAGGTCTAACAGGAGGTTTTTCCTGAGTCATCTCAAAGATCTGATCAACGTCCATACTGTCAGCCTCACTGGAAGGGGTCGACTTGCTGGAACCCTCCACTTCTCCTCCTGTACTTGAACTCTTACGCAACTTTCGGGCTGAAGATTGTCAAAGTACAAATTCAAAAGTGAACCAATGGAAATAAGAAAAATTATTATTCATTAGATACCATTATGAATTATATTTTTCAAAATTTTCAAGGTTTATAACCTATGATTAAACCATGCACAGGTAAAACTAATAAGAAGCGATGAACAAATCCCCAAGCAGTAAATTCATGCATTTTTTTCCAAACTCTGGTAACCTCACCCTATATTTTTAATATTGAATTGCAGATAAATGTAGAAAATGTTAAGAAACTTGGTATTACCGAGGAAAAATAAATATTGCATAAATAACAATGAATATCAAATGTTTCTTCCATATGTATTTGCTTTACTGCCTATTGGAAATTAAGTAAAAATGCAAAACTATAAGATTAAGATTCTATACTCAATTACATATTTTGCATTCAATTGATGGCCCATTCTGGGTCACGTGTGTGACCGAAATTAAGACAAATATTGACTTTAATTAGTTATAAATCTAAAAATTTTAGAGATTTATAACTTATCACGATGAATTTGAAAGTTTGATTACATTTAGACATTCACAGGAATTTCATAATGAAAATAAACTTTCAAAATCATACTTCTGTGTGAAGTCACACACGTGACCCACTTCTTTTGACCTCTGACCTTGAACCTGCATATTGAAGACAGCAAAATATATTTCCAAACGATAGCTGACTACACATGTTAATGTTAAAATAACTTTGAATTACTAAATGTCTAGAATTTTGAGATTTAAAACTAATCAAAGTCAGGAATCGTCATAATTTCGGTCACATACATGGCCAAGAATGGCCCTGATGTGCAATTCTAGTGTTACAAATTCTACCAGCAGCTCAGAGCCAGCTACGCTACAGCAAAGCAGATCAGAATGTTAAATATATTCCAGTAGATATTTAAAGTGGATCTATAAGGAATTTTTATAAGCTAGTCATTTGGAGTTGGTTTACCGATGAAAAAAATAAATTGATTCAAAATAATTTCTGAAACTGTGCAAATAAAAATAAACTGAAATCATGTCAGATATAAACTACAGATTATTTGACATGGCTTGTTATACAATTAATGCAAGTTATTAATTGACTATTGTCAAATAAAACAGGGAGGGAGGAAATCAGGTTTATAGTAACTACATGTAACCGAAGCCTTTGTATTAAAACTCTCCCGACTTGTTCTTTGATTATTTTTTTTTTTAAACTTCATCAATAATTTTCTTTAATTCATCTGGATTTATTACTAACAACTTTGATCTTATTAGGGTGAACTTCCCCTTTTAACTTATATTAATCCAAAGCTATCAAAGGCAATGGCTGGGGTGGTATTGATTGGCATTGATGCTCCTCTCATTGGCTTTAGAGCCTTTTGTCCCCTCTTTCCACTTGTGCTGTAATATAGAAATGTGCATGGTATGACACAATTGAATACCTGCTAGGGTGTGTAATTTTATTTGTATAGTCTTTTTTTCTAAATGTAGAATCATGGCACATGAAAGTACTCAAGTTACTTTCAGTGCAAGAATAAAGTGTTGGTGTAAATTATGTAAATTTTTTCATTACCGGTACATTTATGTAGTTAGAAATTTCATGCAAAACAACAACAACACACAAACTAAAGAGTCAACCAACACCTACTATTAATATACCAACACCAACTATTAATACGCAAGCCAACAAAAATCATAGGACAGCAATCAAGAGCAAAGCCAAAGAAAATTTCATGAGTCGCATGAAATATCAAGCAGATATAAATATCATTATTAACCATATCAGACATCTGAGCAGGGAAACTTAAATACATTATGGCCTGCTTGTGACTGTGATCAAATGGTCGGTCAATAAGTGCCACGGACCCAATTTATTGCCCAATCAGGAAATTCAATGAGAAAATGCGTGGAAATGTAGCGGGCAATAGGCAAAGCTAATTAATATCCGCGTATTCTATGCATCCTATTGAACCGCGCAGTGCTATGCGTCATAATGTTAATTAGGTAATGCGTCATTTCAATCACATCACAATGGTAAAGTTAAGAGGCCCAATCTGCTCAACATGACACAATAGATTCCCATTCTTAAACTGTAAAATATCTAAATTTTCACGATTTTTGCTCTAGATGTCTGATTTGGATAATAATGAAAATATTGGCTGGCTTTTCTTTCGAGGAACATAAAATAGATTTGCCCTTAAAAGATCCATCTTGCCCTCCTCTAACGACTCGGGCCAATATGCTTCTATTTCGGGCAATATATTTGATGTTCCCGTCAGGCCAGTCAATATTATATAATTAGTTGCACTATTGATACCATGATATAAATATGAATGCTCATTTTGCAATTCCACAATAACCAAAAGTTCCTGAATGTAGCATACTACATGAATTAGCCGTTCACTCTGTGCACTGTGCTAGAATTTCTACTTCTTGTTCAGTGATGTGTGACCCAACAACTTCCGATCATCTCGTACCGGAGCGACCGCTAGTTTTGTCACATCCGACTTTGCACCATGTTCTTAAAGGGATGGTCCAGGCTGGATATATTATTCTCAATAAATAGAGTAATATTCACAAAGCAAAATGCTGAAAATTTGATCAAAAACGGATAACAAATAACAAAGTTATTGAATTTTGAAGATTTGCATTATTCCGGTGAAAGAGTTCAAGGCAAGTCTTCATGAATATTCATTAGGTGGGCTGATGATGTCATATCCCCACTTAAACTCTTATATTTTGAGGAGAAATCATCATAAAACTTGTTGTTGTATTGTATTATCCCTCTTGCTGTAATCTTATTGCCTTCAAGCTACCAGAAGTTATTGGGTCACCCAAGTAAACGGCATGAGCTACATCTGGGAACTGGGTTATTGTCGATAGCAAGAATTGTTGATAAAAGTTGATAAATTTATCAAACAAGAGTTAATTCAAACATATACTCTGACACCAAGTATGAAGAGGTTTAAAAGTCCTATATAGTGTGACAAATTATGATCATTGACAATGACCAAATTCACGATTTCTGCGTGATATATAATAATAATTTTTTTCAAATGGAACATTCAATTATCTGCAAAAGTGCAATAACTGTAACAAGAATTCAGAGAAGTCTAGAATTTTTAGTAAACCATCACTGCTAAGCTACATAGCTGAACATTTTATCAAACACAGGGTGAAAATATATAACAAAATGCAAACAAAGTGCAAACAAAATATCTATATTCAATATTTTGAGTAGAATAATAAAAATAGATGTCCACAGCAAACTTTATATCATTATATTACTAGTAAAACAAAGGACACAGAACAGATACAAAGAACTTCAGAGGTTACAACTTGTCTGAAATAAATAATAGGATGCATAGAAAAAACAGTAACATACATAGTCAAACATGAAGATAAAAACTGGAGCAATCTAAACTACATCCAGATCAAATAAATATTTCCACACTCTCTAGATCTGAAATCATAAATGTCTATTTATTTCCCCCCCTTAAGAATGGATGGGTGGGTGGATGGATGAATGGTTAAAACAAAATGACTAACAAAGTATTTTTTAAAAATTAAATACTTGACACACAGAATCCACAAGAAACCCATTTAGACAAAGATATGGATTATGGACGACTCTGAATTTGCAAACATGAAGATACATACACTTGAAAGCAAGTAAACTTTCAAAGGGGGGTTAAAATGTGAGCCTTATCTCAATAACAAAAGTACATGATTCATTTTTTTTTAAATACTTTCATTAATTCACATTAATTCAATTTCCTATACAGTTTTGTTCTGCTTATTTCATAATTTATTTTTCCAGGTGGGGGGGGGGGGGGGTAGGTGGAAATAAATCATTTCTTTTGACTGTCATAGGGAAGGAGATTTGATTGATAGCAATAATTTAGAGTGTTGAATGCAGGATCTTCATAAAAATGTAAAAGTAAGAGGGGTTGGTTTTTTTTTAGACCAACAGAGTACTATGGGCCAATATAAACCCCCTTTTCCTGGGGAATGAAATTAAATTCCAAAATTTATTCCGAAACTGTAAAATCATGCAATTATTGATAGTAGTAGTGATGCTAAAGACAGTAGAATAAAGGTGCAAATAAAATCACAATCAGGCACAAACAAGAAAGGTAAAAAAAAATCAGGAATAAAAGATTGATCACGACATTCACAAACAAAAACAGGGAGATAAAATGAATAAAGGAAAAAATAAATCAATCAATTAGTCTGATGCAAAATTATCACAATACATACTCAAAGTCGGTCTTTCATAAAACAATATCAAATTAAAGGCATGCTTTTGCTGTACAATTTACACATGGCATGTACTTGCAGATTTGTCAATTTGTCTAAATTTTAATCAATGGTAACTCCATCCTCACCCTGACGTTGACAGTGACACCTCAATCCCACCCCCCCCCCAATTTCCCTCCAATGCCTCCCCTGTTTCCTGTACCACATGCTTCACTTTTAATATTCATAAAGCTGACAAATATCAATTAATCATTGCATTGGCACAAAAATTTATCAAAATTTTTTTATGAAATTTTTTTATCAATTAAAATACGAAACCAAATTAGGTAACAAAACTCTGATCTGTCTTAAGTTGTAAATATTGCAAATTTACCTTGATTATGACTTCATGATTTAATAAAACATACTTGTAAATATAAAAAATAAAAAGACAATGTGATTAGGAGGAGGTTGGGGTGGGGCACACATGTACATACTCATTATTGTAATCAGTAAAAGAGGGGGGGGGGTAGGCAAAGGGAACAATTGTGTTAAACTCAAAACAGCATGCCATACCATATTCATATTCATTAATCGTACATATTGAACAGTGATGGACTCATTCATAAAGTTAATCAAAATGCTCAACATGATCCAATGCTTTACAATAAAGTGTAAGTGCTAAAAAATGTAGCATGGCTGTTATAGAGTGAGCATGCGTATTAAAAACAAGTTCATGAACATTCAATAAGCTGTCATAACAAATGCAGCCAGTGTCATCATGGACTTTGAAAAAAAATACAAGGTGGATTTGAAAAGAAAATTGAAAGTTTGATTTTTAAAAAAATGAATGGAGTAGTACTGAATGGAATATTTCTCTTAATACCGACCCAGAAATGTTCATAAACACAAGGAGACTTTGTGCATGATTTCATTCAATTAGTTTTGAAGCAAGCATATCTGTAAGATTGATGCAATGGGGTGGCAAGGAGTGTGTAAATGGTTTTTTTTTCTCATTCGAAGCACAAGAATTATTCAAGCTTGTGAAAGTATGATGCAAATTTGAACTAAAAATTTATGTACAACATTTATACAGGT
Source organism: Lytechinus pictus (assembly GCF_037042905.1). Lineage (NCBI taxonomy): Eukaryota > Metazoa > Echinodermata > Echinoidea > Temnopleuroida > Toxopneustidae > Lytechinus > Lytechinus pictus. The sequence continues at coordinate 38,710,623 of NC_087245.1, forward strand.
GCAGAACCAGTTGGATTAGACATGATAGTTTGAAGGGGCCGACTATTGTGCACAGACAATATGTCCCCTGAAATGAAATTATGTTTAACCCATCTGGATTGATTGATTGATTGATTGGTGGGGATTTTTTACCTGATTGCTAAGAAAGCATGAATGCTTGTAAGCAAGCAACCAGAGGACCGACGGCTTAAGGTCCTCTCCGAAGGATCTGCTATGCTTTCTCATTTTTTTTTCTCTCTTTTAATTAAGCAGTTATTTAGGAATTTCTTTTTATTGCTTTGAATTAAAGTACATTCAAGGATTAAACTAAAGTTATAAGGAACATTCTCTCTCATAAAATTGGGTTTACAAGTGTGTCATATTTCTTTTCATTTTTAGGACATATGTCATCGCAAATTTCATTCACAAGCCATAGGACATTTCATGTACGAAAAGTATGATTGAAATGGGAGCTCCATTTCTCCCTTCTGTATAAATGATATAAACAATATGTAAAATCATTTTTAGCCTACACTGTACATAAAAAAATCATTAAATCACCAATTGGTGATTTTAAGTGTGGTGTTGAACTTTGGGTGTTAGTGGTTGGCCAATTGTTATATCGGCATAGCACCAAACTTAAGATGGATCCAGTCCTTGACAAATCTCAATTGGTGCTAAGCTATCTATAATGTGATTTGGACCATTGAAAAACAACCTTTTATCAAGTGTTTGATAAGAGGCTTTTTTTTAATCTGAATTGTGCTTCCAACATCAACCCCAGCACCCAACACCAAAATTGAAAACACCCAATGAGTGAGAAATAAGTAGCATATTTTCTTGTAGCTTTACAATGACCCATTACAAATCTGTTTTACTCACCTTTCAATTGGGCCTGTTCATACTTGATCTTCTTCATGTTTGCTATCCAGGGTCGTTCATACCCTCTATCCACCCCAAATTTACCTGCAACAGCTAAAGTATGAAAGAACCAGAATAGGAAGAAAAGAAAAAAAAGGAAATGATTCTTTATCCCATTTTCAATATCATGATTCCTAATTAAGTGCCCAAAATTTATAGATAGATAGGCCTATAATTCTTTTAATCAATGATCAACATTACTGTATTCCTCTTATTTTGTTGCCCCTCCCCCTTCACTTGTGCTCATTGAGCATCTCTTAACGAGATGGATATGGTGCCTCATAAAGTTATGAGAGGACATGTAATAGAGGTTTCACAAAATTTTATAATGGATGAATTGTTTGTCATGTATCAATAGAATGAGTAAAAGAGAGATATTTTGGGGTATAATTTAAGTTTCCAAACGGGAGAGTTATACAAGTGTGACATCCCAGACATTGTTTGCATTGCCAATAGGAGGATCTCCATAGCAGTAGTAATCTGGGCATTTAAATGCTTGTAACTTTCTTTAATACTGCTTGTCGATTTTACTAAAACTTTCATTGATCTATTTTTTTTCTGCTTTCACAGAAGCTAACTTGCTCAAATGGGTTCACTCTCCTTTAAAGATACACAAACTTAAAGGACAAGTCCACCCCGACAAAAAGTTGATTTGAATAAAAAGAGAAAAATCCAACAATCATAACACTGAAAATGTCATCAAAATCGGATGTAAAATAAGAAAGTTATGACATTTTAAAGTTTCCCTTAATTTCACACAACAGTTATATGCACACCCTGGCCAGTATGCAAATGAGGGGACTGATGATATCACGCACTCACTATTTCTTTTGTATTTCATTATCTGAAATATGAAATATTCTGATTTTCTCACCCATGTCATTTGAAATCGAGCTTTATTCCTCCCTGAACTTGTGGAATTAACATTGTTGAACATTATGTAAGTCAGTCAAGTTTTACATTATTGTCAATTTTGTATAAATTGAAATATTGTATAATTCAAACAATAAAAAACAAAAGAAATAGTGAGTGATAGACATCATAGACTCTCGCATTTGCATATTACTGAGTTGTGCATATAACTGTTTTGAGAAAAATATGCGAAACTTTAAAATGTCACAACTTTCTTATTTTACATCCGATTTTGATGAAGTTTTCAGTGTCGTGCTTGTTAGATTTTTCTCTATATATTCAAATCAACATTTTCTGGGGTGGACTTGACCTTTAAGCTTTAATCACAATATCAATGAGGGGTATACTTCCTTCTGCTGGATATTGTATCCTTGGCAATGATTAACTAGTCAAATTATGTGAAATATGCTTAATCCAGTAACTAAAAGATGCATGCAATATACATGAAGGCCTCAGAATAGAATATGTGCTATAAACTATTGATATCTTCTCGATAAGACTGAACTAGAAATAAGGTGATTATTACCCAGCCATATGCTGTTACCACGTTAATGTAGTTTCCAATACATTTAGAAAATTTAATCTTGCATACCCCAAGATGAATATTTGTGCCAACTATCATGAGCACTGGCTAAAAACTGAAAAAGTAGTTCAAAACACAAGATTATTACCTTATTTTCACCATATAATATGTTGTTACCATGACAACAAACACACAAAAATATGTCTTGCACATCTTTACCCCAAAACTAATGTGTGAGCCAATATTCATGAGAATTGGAAGGAAAATTGATGAAGTAGCTCAAACCACAAGATTTTTACCTAATTTTTGCAAAATGTTGTTACCATAGCAACAAACTTCATTGTTGGGGTATAATATACAATGAATGTTTATGAGTGCAATGGACAGAATACTTCATGAGGTGACAGATAAAATGAACCATTCAACAAGGCATAACCGAGTTGAATTGATCATCATCATTCATTTCATCTTTCACCGAATGATGTATTCTGTCCATTGTACTCATAAACATTCATTATTTGATTTATATGACACCTTTATAACATACATCCCTTTTCATTTGAAATTTATTCATTTTGATGCAAAATAATGCTCATGCAGTGCGAGATTGGTCTGTTGATTGTCACATACAAGACGTGCACTGCAAGTGTAAAACTTAGTATGGTGCCTGCTTTCTCGGTGCGCACGTGCAATGGACAAAAAGGTATGGATCCAAACTTGCACGATGAATGGATCCAAAATTGCACAGATAATGACGTCATTGTAAATTGGACTGAATGATCGATATCAAACAACCAATCAAATCACAAGGATCTATCTAGGTGTCATATAAAGAAAACTTCTCCAGACCAATTATGTAGATAGTGCATTTTACATTCAAACGCTTGGAACCAATTGCAATTGATCCACATCAAAATTTGTTTCAATTACCAAATGTCTCATAAACAAGAGGTTCTTAAAACCATGAACTACCAAAAATGAATACAAATTGAGCATGACTCAATGTTTTATTTATTGATCTTTTAGAGAGAAAACAATTTTCAGACCCAAAATTCTGATTTTGTGAATACCATGAATGAATATCCTTTTAAATTTTTGTCATAAATAAAAAATGCTGAAATTATATACATGTATATTTTATGGACAACTACAGTACACTGGCTGATAGAGCAAAGAGGGTTGATTATAAACAACATGCAAAGGAACACGTAAATCTACAATATCTATTAAAAAACCCTTGTTGCATTTAAGAATATATGCCACACTTTTAGAAGTTTTGGGGGTTTGGGGGGATTATATGACACTTGCATAAAATATTGTGACATTACATAATGAATAATGAGCAAATGTGTTGTTCTTTTACAAAAATATACTTCAAAATGATTATTAATATATGTATGCATGCAAAAGAAAAAAAAGTATAAGAAACATTTCTGTACAAACAGCTCTAACCCTACTGTGGAAACATCTGAAGAACAATATTGGAGGTAAATATTCGAAATCCACTTTTTCTAACCCCACTTATCCAGTCCAACATGAACCGAAAGCAAAATCAAGATGCATCACTGACTGAGAAATGATTTAATTTAAAAAAAACTGTACTGGGACTTGAATCAGAAAACCACTGACCAAACAGCCATTTCAAATATTATAAATTATTATATCAGCCTATTACACAGTTATTTCTGAGCTTCACTGCTTACATGCACCCAATTCTTACTTTTCTTTAAAAAAAAAAATTCAGAAAGTATAAATTATTATCAAACAAGCTTTCCCCTTTTTTCTTAAACAAGAGTGGGAACAGTTATTTGTAATAAGCAGAGAAATAAAACAATGTGTATCAAACACCCAAATTTTAATATATTCATGAAGAATTTATAACACAAATAAAGCAGAGTGGGAATTTCTTCAATCAAAGAGAATGTCCGATGTCCTCTGTGCCAAACTATAGACATTCAAAAGTGCGGAGGGGAAGGGACAGAGGGTCGGGCCTATCCCTATTTTAAAAGCAGGTATTACATCTTCAAGCCAGGGCACTGGGTATTATTGTTTTTACAAAAGATGCTGAAATAACCTTGACAATGCAACAACAACAAATGTTTCACACACAAAAAAGATTTAAGTAAAATGAAGGTCATTTTGGTCCCGAGAAATTTGACAAGCAAAAAAAAAATCTTGAGCTGCTGTGCACCCCGCTTCCAAGGGCCATGCTACAAACATGGTACAATAGACAACTTACACGTATCTAGCTCTCTATATATCTATTCGTGAAATTAGACTGATAATGATTTCAAGAAACATGATTTTCAAAAAACAAGATTAAATGAAATGAATATAATTTGGTGAATATATAACAGGAAGTCACTGCAGAATAAAAACAACAAAAAACATACAGAAATAAACACACCACACACACACATGATATATATGCAGGCTATGTACATTTGACAGAAATATTTGCTTTCACGAGCAGCTTTCATCAACCATTGATCTACATGTATGGCTTAATAATCTGCTGCAGACTTACGCTTGTCCTTCATTGTATTCGAGACCCATGGTCTTTGATGGCCTCTATCCGCTCCACGGGGAGCAGCTAAAAGATGATTGAACATACGTGTAAGAATTGATAAAAATTAATATTTGATCAGAGTTAGTTTTGGCAGAAATGTAAGAAGTTAATTTTCTCTGCATATTCCTCTAAAACTTGCTATACTTGTAGGCTGCAGCCCTTGGTTTTGCCTGATTTATGTTAGTAAACCAAGGGGGAAAAACAGAAATTAGCCAGAAGTGTTGAATTACTGAGTCCACTGTTATGTAAATTAATTTACATAGATGGTGGTCTGAACTGAGCAATAACCATGAATTTAGTGACCAGTGAGAAAAAGTTGCATTTATTAGTTAGGCCTCATCCCAATCCACGTATTGAATCAAGCATTCTAAATCAAGCACGATTAAACCACCCATTTGAAACAACATTTGTGACTTGAAGTATAAAGGATCTAAGTATTAGAATCCAACTTCATTCCAAGTTTTTAAAGAAGCTGAAAAAATCCATCTCCTGTTGTCAAGATGGATTGTAATAAACACATATAAATTGCTAAATTGCTGTGGAGGAATTTCAAAAAATATAATACTAAATCCATTAAAAAATAAGAACAGAACCAAAACAACCCGCTCTAGCTTCATTTTAACCAGCTTTTTATAATTCATCAATATAGCCTTGTTCACTACATAAAAGTATAGTTTAAAAACCAAGGTTGTTCTTAATGGCCCTGTCAGAGGCTTCTCAGACATAGCAACAAGTAATGTGTGCATTCTGAAATTACAAGTACTGTAGCTAATACATCAATGGTAGGTCAATGGAATACCTCATAATTAGCAGGAAAGGTTAATCATAGAATACATTATAACTAGCAGGAAAGAAATATTGATCAATGATAATTTGATATAATTGAATATTTCAATAGACATATCTATTGGTCTTCTTATCGGCTGGCTGTCAGAAGAGTGTTTGGATTTATGCGTACACCAATTCCAATTCCTGTCGTTCAGACAGAGAGGCGTCCACTGTACATTTCAAATAGCTTGTGCTTGAACACCCTTATGTCAGCCACTCAGGAATTGCAAATTGTCTTGCACACAAACCTACTGACCCCTTCCACCCTTCTACCAGCCAGGCGACGTGATGTTTATCTGTTTTATTCGGCTCCATGAATGACATTTGCTCCGGCAACCATTGCTACGATGGAAAATCTGCACGTTAAGCCAAACATAAAAGCTAACCTCCAAAACTGAATAAACCCTTATCCTCATATATTTAAATTATTCTGAACAAAAAAACTTGACTACAATCATACTCTAACCCTATGCCCTCTGAGATATTACGACCAGAGCAAATGTCGCCGGAGTAAATGTTGTGTCACCGTTTTATTCACTGTCAGTGGCAAGATATGGTACTTACTTCCAGGTTGCCATGCGTATCCAGGTGAAGAGGGGCTTCCTCCCTTGGCTCCTGAGGGCTCCTTGGCTAGGTTGGAGGTGGATCTGCTCAGCTGTCCAGTGCTCCTTGACAGGGGTGGGTTCTTCCGAAGCGAGGAAGTGCTCTGCGTCAGGGGATCCTTGGGTCGCACCCTTGGAGTCTTGGACAGTCCGGGTGTCAGGGGCTTTGTCTTCGGGGCCAGGGGATTTTCCTGGAACTTAAAAAAATGTAAATTCCAGTTGTGGTAGATGTCAGAAAATGAACATCGAATCCCCTAAAATGACCAGCGAAGTCTTTATAGGCTAAAAATATATATTAATCAGGGACTCAGTTTAATAATTATGAGGGGAGCAATAAAAAGCTCTCCTAGAACTTTTAAGGAGAGCGGTAGAGGAGCACTGCAAAAAGCTCTTCTTCAACATACAAGAGGAGCGTTTTGTCCAATTAACAAAACGGATGGAGGAAGTATATGTACTAAGTTACAATCAACAACCAAAGGAAGGAAATAATCGATTATGCAATATTTATGCTGTACCTCATTGAACATTACCTTATTGTTATTCTTGAAATATAATTGTTTTACAATGTATTGTAATGAGATTGTGTGTTATAAAACCTGTTTGAGTGAGGTTTTGACTTTGGCTAAAAGTTAAGTCACTGACAATTTTTTTTTTTCGGGGGCTCCATTTTAAATTTTTGTCAAATTTCGGGGGCTACTTTTTGCATTTTGGGGGCTATTTTCAAATGCTCTTTTTGTATTTTGAGGAATACCTGTTCACTTATTAATGAATTATATTACTTTTTGTTTGATATTGTATGATTTTTAAAGTTATTTTTTCATGCTTAGAATCTTGGATGTGGGTGTGTGTGTGTGTGCGTGTGTGTGTGACTGTGAGTTGGACTTGGATATAAATGAATTCAATATCTAATTTCTACTCCGTCTATTCCAGTACAATACCCTGTACTCGGCCATGTACATGTAATAAAGGCCCACATAACCTCGTTCGTAGGATGAGTGACATACCCTAACTTTTCCTGAAGTTCTTTGAAAACGCAGATCTCCATGAAAATTGCATTTCTCTCTGGGGGAGTCTAAATTCGGTGAGAATGTATTCATTAAGAACTTAAATATACATGACAATGAAGAAATCATCAAACTTTATTGGCAGTTTTGTCTGAAACAGAAAATCACCATCATTGAGGCCTTTACTGAGCGAATTGTCCCCCAGAGCTCTGGCAGAGAGACAGAGCTCCGACTGGCTGGCTAGAACAAACGCCAATGCGTGTGCGAGCCTGCCGCCGGCCTTGTAAAATAGATGGAGCTTTGTTTGATGATTTATTGTCTGATATTTGCCTCATCCCCTAGAAAAAGAAAACAAATGATTTTTTAGTTATAATTGATAAATAAGGTAACTTATTCTAGATGTAATAGGCCGTTTTGAAAAGCAAAGCCGAATGACAACTCACCAATGCTAGGTTACTAGACTCTGGTATTTATTTCCTCTTTTATCACAGAATTGTGATATCTGTAGGGGGAAACATGTGCATTCGAAATTGCACATGGTGGTAGTCATAATGGACCCCTTTACATGCAACTGTTTCCCGACCGTTGCGTTGATTTTTTTTTCCATACCTGGTACCATGTGTATGGAAATACGTGGTACAGAAAAAAAGACGCAAAATTTGAAACTGCCCTCCTCGCTATTTTCAAGGCTTGTTCATGATTTTGAGTGTGGATTTTGGATGATTTTTAAATGGTAAGCGGAGCTCGAGCATATGGCGCTAGTGGGCCGTTGAGTTGTTATCACTCGGCAGTAATTCCGGGGGCGACATTCAGATTTCCGCGCAGCTCAGCGATCGCGAGGCGCGCTATTAATCGCGCTACCTAAAATGGATTAAGGCGCGCATGTAGCGCACGATCGCTCTCGCGCGCCTTAAAATCGAGTCCCTGATTAATGTCATATGATTATGGTAGAAAATTTTCTAACTACTGAGCATTAAGTGAAATGAGCATACAAAGTATTCTCTACGGTGGACAGGTGGTTTTCTGAGCAAAAGTAATACCCATGCCCACGTGTGTTTATCTGTGTTGGTGATTTTCAGAGTAGTGACTTCATGCTAGACTCAAATATTTCACAGCAATTGATTAGGCCTATAATATAAACTGCAAGAAATTGATAGATCAATATATATATATTTTCCTCAATATCTTTGATGGGATGGTAACATTTAGTCATAATTTTTAAGCCTTTCTCCCCAAATTATTGCCTGCTGCAATTAGTTTAGCTTAGCTTGAACATAAATGGAAATCTCTGCTTGTCAATCCAAGTTGTAAGACAACAGAAATATTTTGTAAAATCAATAAATTAATATTTTAAACATTATTTTACTTGGGTAAATGAACTTTCCATGATAAAGCAGAATCCATATTGCCTCCATGCAGATCTTTATCTGTTACATCACATTCTGGGCAAAAGCTTATGCCTAAAATCAGGATTACTTATGTTTTAAACAGAATAATAAACATGAATCCTATTAACGAGTCTGTGAAAAAAAACATAAATCAGCAAGGATTTTTTGTTACAGACTAATTTCTAAAGAAACTGTCAGATTTTCGAAGAATAAAAGTAGTAACATACTGGTTTCTTTGCTTTTTCGTCAAACTTTTGCAGAATCTTGATAAGATAAGGGACTGGCTCTTGAGGGGTGTTCTTTATCAGCCTCGCCATCAGATCCTGCAAAGAAATAACAGATGTAGAGGTTGTGCCACGCATATTACATAATAAACACATATCTACTCTAACTATTCATTCTTAACTGTCTAACCTTATATAAAAGGATCTCGGAAGATTCCATTGACTTGTAGGCTTCTCCGTTGCAGAGCACTCTGGTATAGAAGTCCAGGCTTTGGGCTGACAGCAGGACAGGACAGCTGACAGCTTTGGGCTTGCCAACAGGAAATGTGCGTCCAGCGACTGACTCGTCTAGGTTGATTCAGCTTTCAGATCCCATATACAACTTACAACCTATGTCCTACAACACTCCTATATACCTAACTGCTATATCTCGACTTATACCTCGGCCACATTTACTCTACGGCGGCCGTACAGCGAGTCGAAAACAGCCGTTTTAACTTATTTTGTACATGCGATACCAGCGATACATAGGTCACCTATTCAAAAATGAATAAAACTGTTGTTTTCGACTCGCCTTACGGCCGACATAGAGCAAATGTAACCGAGGTATAAGCCTCAGTGCACAGAGCAAGACACAATGGACCCCAAATATGAATGAGGTTTACTTGCCCAATGTAGAGGAGCTCTAGTGAACAGGGGCCCGTTTCTCAACACCGTCATAAGTCTAACTTCTTGACTAAATCGGAGATAGTGAGCTACTTGTCCGCTAACCGTTTCACGAAGCCCTCTTTACCAAGATCGGGTACAACAACCTCACTAAATATTTATGACACCTCCGAACCTGTCTTAACTTCTTTCTTAATGACGTAGTGGCATTACGTGGGTAGACTATGACATGCGAAAGTGCCTAGAAATTTTAAAATTATAATCTTACGTAATCAATCATAGTGGTTGAAATTACATCACAAAACAAGTGGGTTAATGCATTCAATGATAATTGTAATACAAAGAAACTATAAAAACTGTTGGTAAACGCCACAAAACCTTTCATTTTGAAATAGTAAAATGATTTAATCGATAAAGATTCTACCACGTCAGGCCATCCATAACTGAACTCGTATTTGTTGTTTTCAGACCCTTAACAGTTGGATGAATTCTATCTCTAATTAATGCATATAATTTGTCCAATATCGTATCTTTCGGGTATCAATGATTAAAAAGGTTTCATTAAACTAAATTTTGATGACGTTTGGAATCGTAAAAGTCCGTATAATTATCATCATTTTACAAAGAAACCCGTTTTGGTTTACTTTCGTAAACAATTAAAATTGGGTCTCGCGGGGGTACCCATCTCAACGTCCACAAGTGATTTTTTAGTCATGAAATGAATTATTCATAATTTAATTTTCTCTGCAATTGAATGCTCCAGTCTTCATGGTCTAAGTATGTATTCTGCATAATTCACCTGTGCTATTATTTTGAAAAGATTTATTTCCCAATTCATCATGATATTTGCAATTTTGTCATAATTTTTCTTTTTGAAAATTATGCTATTTTGTGACTAAGGCTACGTCTCGTCTGTTCTTTTTACCGATAGTATCGATATCAAGGTATTCTAGTTAGGAAGCCTTTCGAGAAACAGGTTTAGTAAGATTGGAACTAACTCTGTGGTTGGTGGATAAAGATATGACTAACTTGTCCATGTGTTGAGAAACGGGCCCCAGGAGATACAATAGAAAGGAATGCACTCTGGATAATATGCCCAGGCATACACAGTCTACAGAGTAGAGGTGTTCACATATACATGTATACAGTAGAGGCCACAAGTTTACATACACCCATGGAATTCAGTGAAATTTGTTCACTTGCCAAACATCGTAAATTTACTATATCTTCAGAAATATAAATACTACTATGACGAATTTTGTATCAAATGAAAGAGCGTATTAAGCTCTTCCACAGGATTGGGATGAAGTTGGGATTAAAGTATATTTCAGGTGGGATTTCTTTTGTGCCAAATGTATTCCACTGTTTATTATATTTTCAAACATCATTACACAGAAATATTTAAATGTCAAATCTATGAATATGATTCAGATCATATATTTCTATCATATGTCACCACTGAACAAAAATATTACCTTTATTACTTTATTACCGGATCTACTGGAAAAATGCAATTACTTATGCAGTCGTGTTTCCATATGTGTGAGGCTCTAAATCACCAATTTTGAGACTAATAGAATCATGTAAAAGAAGTGAAACTTTGTGTAAAGTAATATTAGTTTTTTTAATTGTTTTTAAATTAAAGATTGAAATGTTGCATGAATTTAAGATTTCCCCCCCATAAAATCCCACCTTTGTCACTTGGAGTATCAGAGCGAGTTTTGGGGCTCAATGTTCGGGTAGGTGGAGCGTAGTGCAGCGGTAGTGAAGTGGAGTGGAGCCTGCAGGAACCATTTATTCTGCACCAATCGTTAAATAAAATTGCAATCCTGAAATTTGGCTGAAACTGAAACTGTCTGACTGTGAAAGCAGATCACACTTTGTCTTTGTTTTGTGATTTAAATCACCTTTTTTGTTGAAACGGACTTCCCCTTTGATGTTGTTTGCACTTAAGTACATGTTTGTCTGGAACTGGGTTAACTTTTGCCTTTTGTTTTAGAGGGGAGCGGCGGGGGACTCTAATTTTGAAAATGGCACTTCTGCAAAGCCACACCAAATTAAACAGGTGGGACCGCATTAAAAAGGACCAGAAGACGGCACACTTGTTTTCTTTCTAATATTCTCACACAGTCACAGCTTTCAAATATCTAGCTACACCTACCTCAAATAGTGAGCTAATCCTGTGCCTGTCCAGGTAATTTTGAACTCTTTGCTGACCTGCCATTCTGCAAAAAATAAAACTACACGATCTTCGACTTCGCAGAATCGGGACAGAAACTCAGCCCGCAGATGTCTTCAATTCAGATCAGCTAGCTAGTAGCGCGCGCAGCGCTAGCTCGCTCGCGCCGCGCCGCTGGGTATTACCGGCGCCACCCGGCCCGCGAAATTATTTTTCCCACCGAGTTCTGGACCAACATATGAATATTCATGACTTGCGTCTTCGGATTGAGAGTACGCATGCGCGTGGACTTGGCCTCGACCAGTGCCGATCGTAAGCATTCACGTTGCTCAGAATGAATTAGCATGGTCAAATTACCGGTACCCTTACATAGTTACATAGGTCTTGTAGGCTTAGATCTATATATATATATATATCCAATTCTTAAACACTTAATAAACTAGCTGCCATTAATGGCAAGACATGTGCTTGGTAGGGCTAGCTTAGGCTAGCGCATTAACTTTACCTCAAATCTGGACCTGTCTAATTAATGCCTAGTACTAATCAGTGTTATAATTTCTGAAGGTTTCCATGGCGAAGAAGAATAGTGTAGTAGGTTTCACGGTACACCATGTATCTTTCTTGGGCAGATGTTGGTCCTGAAAAGGACCACCCAATATCGACGTTTCGACAAGTGTGTTCTTGTCGTTTTCTCCTGAGGACGACAAGAACACACTTGTCGAAACGTCGAGATTGGGTGGTCCTTTTCAGGACCAACATCTGCCCAAGAAAGATACATGGTGTGCCGTGAAACCTACTACACTAATTAGTGTTGTAGTGCCTTGATGCTCGGCCTCGGCCTTAAGGCGCCTTAATGCATAGCTACTTTTTCAAAGCCTTGGCCTCGAGAGGGCCTTGGCCTTGAGGATTTTGAGCCTTGAATTTTTTTTTTTAAAGGCATTTTCAAGGCATTTTCAAGGCATTTTGTATTTTGTACTTTCATTTGTTTTAATAAGTAATTATAAATGTTTCAATTGTTTTTTTATATATATATTTAATAACACTAATGGTCAATACTACCAATCACCAGTAACAGTAGCAGCAGCAGTAGTAAGTGTACTAGCAGTGTCATCAATTGTAATTGTCACCATTATCAAGAAATTCAAACAAAGAATACATCAGTTATGAAAAATAGCATTATGTATTGGTAATGTGTTGTAATCATATGATGATAATGACAGTAAATAATAATGGTCATGATCAAGATAATAGTGCTTTGATGACAAGAATAATTTTTACATCTGACTGCAATTTTGACAACAATTTTCATACTTTAAACATAGCTAAAAAAAAAAATAAAGAACGATAACAAGGTTGATTTCTATTCCATTAGGATTTTCCTTGTATTATTTTCTTTGGCCAACAAGAATGTTTTAAGTCTTAATGATATTCTGAACAGATTTGGTAAACTTGAACACAGTCTCCAATTGTGTCATATCCAAATGGGTAATGTCAATGGCATGATGAGCCAGAAACTTTGAGGGGCCAAGCATGACATATATAGAGCAAAATTTCTGTCAAAAAAGAAGAAGAAAGCGATTGAAGCGAGCGAGTGAACAAAATTTGTCCCCCTCTTTCTATAAGAAAAGCTAATTTTGCAATAGATTGTTCAAAAAATAATATCACATTTACTCCATCGTTTCCTTTCCCTCCCCCCCCCCCCCTTGTCTAAGTTTATTCTTGGTGGTGGGACTTCTTCTTCTCTCTATCTCTCTTCTAAATTTTATATTTGTTTTGGGTCAGATTGACAAAACAAAGGGGAAAAAATGTTTACTTCTTTTTAATCATATATCGTTCAACATTGAATCTCATTTCTCTACAGTTTCAAGGAAATAAACAACGTATTTGTTTTTGTGTCAATATGGTTTCAAGAAATAATAATTAACAAAAAATAATTTAATAATTAATAATTATTAATATTATCAATAAGTATTAATAATTAATGATTAATTAACTGTTTAATAAAAGTGGTTGTAAGCAGAAAAAAATATGAAAACTGACAAGAGTCCTAAAAATGACTCATTTTCAGTTTAAGCATTTGAAAATTTTAGCTTGCGCTTTGTGCTCTCTTGCCCCCCCCAAAAAAAAATCCCTGTAGGATTTTTTTTTCCAAATGAAATATGCCCTTTTTAAAAAAGAAATACCTTCTTTAATAATAAAACATAATACATTTTAAGGTTCGAAAATCGCAGATTTTGAATCGTGCTTGCATCAATTATTGTTTAGTACAGTACTGCTAATGGTTACAAAAATGTATAAAATGTTGCTTTATGGTTGAAATATCACAACTATTTGGCTCGCTTCCTGCACTCGCATCAATTATTGTACTCCTTCTCTTCCCGTTCACAAAAAATGCTTAGAATGTCCAGTTTTCAGGTTGGAATATCACAAATTTTTGAGCTCGCGCTTTGCGCTCGCATTATTTTTTATTGGTGAGTTATGTATCTTATTTAAAATGCAGTAATTAACTGCTTAATTAACTGTTTCCTTTACTGGTCAGTATATAAAAAGAATTAGCGAGCGCAAAGTTATTTTTTAGTTAGATACACATCCAAAACCAGCTCAGAATAAAATAATTTCCATGTCTTATTACACGACATGTCAACAAGTTTGAGCTGGTGATTCGCGCTGGCAACATCGCGCAAGGAAATTTCAACAATGATTAGCCCCATAATTGACCATAAATCAAGTTTTACAACATCAGAATTGATTTTTTTTTCAAAACCGCTTGCTCGCTATGCTTTCTCGCTGAGAAGTAAAACCTAAAGCATAATATCTATCTTATAATTAAAAATCATTTTAGAAGGCCTTTGCTCAACTTAATTTCTATAAAACACACAATTACTTCACGCAGTTCATAATCTCATTTTGAAAATACATGTATCTGTTTGCACAAAAAAACTCACTTTGATAAATGGGTGCCTTTTTGGCGTTGACCCCCCCCCCCCCCATGATAATTTTCTGCTGCCCCTGTCCCAGGGAGGGCATGGAGAAAAACATACGTTGAGAATGCCAGGATCAGATGACCGTGGTAATAATAATTATTGCAATGTAAATCGCCTATAGAAAAATTATGGATTATGTGTACACAGGTAACTATATCATTATTTTAATATGTCTCTATCATTAAATTGTTTTTGTTTTAAATGTACAAAGGTTAATTTTTTTCTCGCTCAGTCCCCTCGCTCACATACATTTTACCATGTGTGATGTCTGCCGCCTAAGTATTGTTAGTTCATTGTTCTGTATATCGTAAGTTTGAAATGCCTTGGCCTTGAGGTTTTCAGGCCTCGGCCTTGGCCTTTAGTATTGAAGCCTTGGCCTTGGAGGTTTGAGCCTTGACTACAACACTGAATAGCCGACTAATGCCATGGTTAACTTCGAACTGGTTAATTCCGAACTTCACGTTTAATTAGGTTTAGACAAGCTTATTTGCCATGGTTTAATATGTCTAGTCCGTGTACAAAACCAGTCCTAGATCTAAATTTTTTTAATCTTAGTTCTAGTCTATAGTCTCTATATCTAGACTCTGATCTACGCTGTATCAGCATGGAACCACTAGTGTACCAGGGGGGGGGGGGGAAGACTGTCCCTCTGACGAGTCACAACTGATTCAGGGGACGTGCCCCCTTTGAGAAGCCAAATTAATAATTTGGAATGTAAAATTTTTTTTTTTTTTGCTTGTCAATTTTATTTTCAGCTAAGAAATCCATAATTTGGGGTGAATACCCTTTTTTTTGGGGGGGGGGGGGCTTGTCACATTTTTTCGCGGACGGAATATCCTCTAAAAAATTTGCCCCCCTTTTGGAAAATCCTAGGTACACCAGTGCGTGCATGGAACGTATTCTAACGTCAGGCACAAATTAACGTCAGTGATCTTGATCCCCGTCTTCACCCAAAATTAAGGATTTCGTAGCTGAAAAAAATTTGAAAAGAAAAAACAAAGATCTTCACGTTCAAAAGAGGGGACATACGTCTTTTTTCGTTGCATTTTGACATTACAAATTATTAATTTGGCTTCTCAAGGGGGGGGCACGTCCCCTGGATCAGTTGTGACTCGTCAGGGGGGGCAGTCTGCCCCCCCCCCCTTTGGTACACTAGTGGTTCCATGCTGATAGCGCGTAGATCAGAGTCTAGATCTAGAGACTAGACCAGAACTAAGATATTTATTTTAGATCTAGGACTGGTTCTGTATACGGACTAGACATATTAAACCATGGTAAATAAGCTAATATTGGTCCAAACCTAATCAAACGTAAAGTTCGGAATTAACAAGTTCGAAGTTAACCATGGCATTAGTCGGCTATTCCTATTAGTATTAGGCATTAGACAGGTCCAGATTTGAGGTAAATTTAATGCGCTAGCCTAAGCTAGCCCTACCCTAGCACATGTCTTGCCATTAATGGCAGCTAGTTTGATAAGTGTTTAAGAATTGGATGTATACAGTCAGTCCGCAGCCCGTCCGAAAGTGCTCTATTTTATTCAGCGGTATGCATAGCCGTCCGTGGTTATGCATACGTAATGAGCTGTGAAGACGAACTTTCCGATCGGTGTTTTTTGCTCTTAGAATCGTTTATTCCTCACATAATTGGTCTTATTTTATAGATAAAACTTTGACATTTCTGATCAGCTAAATAAAATGCACATTTAATGTATTTTCAAGACCGATATTTAGCTTAGAAAAAATGAGTTTTTTTAAGAAATATATGTGAATAAACAGAGCGCATTTTTGCATCGAAATCATACTTGCGTCAAATTGATATTATAATCAATATAAAGCGTAGACATTCTTATTTACGACTGAAAAAAAATTATGAAATTTCATGATGTAGCAAAGTCAGGAACCACAAAAAACCACGGCAATGTCCATCGCGAAATGATTGGAATTGTAGTAGAATTGCCGACGCGTTCTGATTGGTCAACAGCGGCGCACAGACTTACAACATTATATATATCTTAAAAAACCCGGAAGTGATACGGAAGAGATCGATGGCGAATTGCGTGAGCGCTATGTTTTGACGTGTGCAAGGACCCTGGTTCGAACCCACCAAATTGAGTTTTTTTTTTTTTTTTTTTTGGGGGGGGGGGGGGGGTTGATGGGGATATGTTTATGCTTTTTCTTTAAATCGTATTCCTTCATCGTTCCTACCCAGCTTTATTCTCTTTTTACTTTCATATGAAGTTCTATTTAGGCCTGTATTTATTAAATCATGGAGCTATTATTAATAGCTCTATGATTAATTCTTACTTCTTCTTAATCACTGCTTTTGATTTTCAAGTTCTTGATTACACTTATTTGGGCAGGGGTGGGAAGGGAAGTGAGTTAAAGGTCAAGTGCACATCAACAAAAAAGTATTTGAATAAATAAAGAAATTTCCCTGTTTTTACACAAAACAGTTATATACACAAAACAATGGTATGCAAATAGAGTTGATTATGTCACTCACATCAAATTACTTTTTAAATTTTTGTTGCATTTTTATTATATAAATTTTAGCAAATTTGATGTAAAAAATCTTTCTCGAATCACAATAGGTTACATTTATGGAAACTACGAATGTTAATGGAGGAATTAAAATCCCTCTCAAAATTTGTTAATGAAAATTAAAATAAAATATACATGTCATGTACATGTATCAAACAAAAAAATACACAAGAAATTAGAGTGCGTGTGACATAATCGGTTCTGTAATTTGCACATTGACCAAGATGAGCATATAATTGTTTTTATAAAATTAGGCAAATTTCTCAATGTCAAAATAGTAATTTTTTGAATTTTGAATCATAGTTTTTATAAAATTCTCTGCAATACTTTATTTTTCTTTAAATTCAAATTATTTTTTTGGTGGGGTGGACTTCTCCTTTACTCTTTGCTTGGAATAGGGAATGCACATTAATATTTATCCACGAACAAAATTGTCTAAACATATGCAAATCAGTAATTGGACACATGCTCACTTTCCTTTCATCCAGGCCACCCCCTCACATCCACCAGGTTTACAGTCTTATAACAAAAATTATGAATTAATTATAATACCATCACACCATAGCTCCATGATCACACAACATTCATACAGTGCTTCACAACAAATATTTCACTATTGTTCATATAATTACTGTGGAAAACAAAAACAAGGCGTAACCACATTCAAATACCATATAAAAGGACAAATATATTATACCTTTCGAAAAAAAAAAATTGTGAACATACATGGCACTTAACCTTCAGCACATTAGATAACATATAACAGAGTTGCTTGAGAACAAAATATAATTATGGGGCATTGCAAGAAACTTATGTTCAATTGCAAATCAACTACATGTTTGTGTTTAATCAAAGGACTTACCCTTAATTTTGGAATGTGTGATTGAGTAGAAAGTTTCTTGCAATGCATCAAAAATGTTCTTTGGTTTTGAATTGTGAATTTTTATTTTTGTCAAGCTGTATTCCTGTCCAAGTCAGTATTCTTAGTCCTCCCCAAAACTGTGCTCTAATTTTTTTGTTTCCAATATCGATAAAGATCAATTTTCTGTTGTATCATTATCAGTCCAAAATTTGCAAACGAAAAAAGGGCTTTGTCCAAATCATGGTCTGACCATTATAGTACATGATGGAATCTCCCAGAATGAAGTAGCAAGCAGAGACCAGAGTCAGAAAGTATGCAGATCTGTGTGTAGAAGAGACAAAAAAGAGAGAAATAGTCTAAATTATTCAAAGTATGAATTATGTTACATGTAAGTCAATTAAGAGACTAACTAAGTACTGTCTGTGACAGACACAATTTTTTTATTTGAACAAAATGGTTTATAAATACTACTGAGTACGGTAGTACCAGACTTTTTACTTTGACTTTAAACTGTTTATAGTCTCTAGAGTAGACTGTCTGAGCTAATCATCATTTAATTCTTAACCGCAGCCTGGGGCAAAAATCATCATGGGGCTCATCTTCGACTAATTAAGAAAAAAGGTTAACAATTTTCAACATAAATCAAGAAATATCTCAATCTATAAAAACTTGATGGAATTCGGAAAACTTTAGAAGGGATCTACTTATTAAGCTTCGTTTATATTAAGTCTTAATAAAAAAAAAAAACAAGTCCACCGTCCACAGTCAGAAATATAATGCGAGCCATCTGCCATCATTACAGAAGTTTCAACGTATGGGACCAAAGGCGAAATTCTACCAACCCGCGACGAACGTAATTTTGGCATTATTTCGCGCCATCGTGGAGTGAACGAGAAGGTTACTTCCGGGTAAAACGTAAATTTCTTGATTTTTAGGGTATCATTTTCTCTAAAATAAAAATACAAGGTGAGTTTGCGTCAAGTTGGTTCTGACATATTTTGAACAGTGACTTTTCTTCTTTCTAAAAAACCCCGATCGAAACAATTTGGTTATGTAGCAAAGTCAGGAACCAAAAGTGAAATTCCGACTACAAAATCGCGGTTAAAATATTACTAAAATAAGCATCAATTAAAGAGGTAAAAATGGTAGGTTGAAAATGTCGAAATATGGACAATTATATACCAAAATGTAGATGAA